>NC_136598.1:3037312-3054812 GCF_910589615.1 Taurulus bubalis | reverse complement strand
TCTTTGAAATGATGCAGCTGTAAGGTCCAACTCTAACCCAAATCATAACACAATATGTGAACATTCTCTAACCCAAATCATAGCTCAATATGTGAACATTCTCTAACCCAAATCATAGCACAATATGTGAACATTCTCTAACCCAAATCATAGCTCAATATGTGAACATTCTCTAACCCAAATCATAGCACAATATGTGAACATTCTCTAACCCAAATCATAGCTCAATATGTGAACATTCTCTAACCCAAATCATAGCTCAATATGTGAACATTCTCTAACCCAAATCATAGCACAATATGTGAACATTCTCTAACCCAAATCATAGCTCAATATGTGAACATTCTCTAACCCAAATCATAGCTCAATATGTGAACATTCTCTAACCCAAATTATAGCTCAATATGTGAACATTCTCTAACCCAAATCATAGCTCAATATGTGAACATTCTATCTGCAAAGGTTGACTTTGATAAAGTAAAGCAGAACAAAGTTAGAGAGGGTTTAGGACAAAATTCAGGTGAGGACTCCAAAGTTTACATTGGGGCACATTTGCGCGCATCTGTGACTTTTGAATTTTGTACCAAACCATATATTTCACTTGTATATTACTTATGCTGTTCAATACATCCAAATACAGCAGGTTGGGGCTTTTTTCATAAAACAAGCTATGATTTACAGTTTTATATAACAATCTCTCAGTCGGTTTTGAATTGGTTAAAACATTCAGGATTGTTCCATTAGAGAGGGGAGGTTTATGTCATTCGAAAATGTCTGATGAGGCACTTAACTTAAATTATTATTCAGAGCAAAACACTTCAGATGGGATTTTTTTTTTTATGCCAGTATCAGTGTTTTGCTTCCGATGGAAATCAAAACTGTCTGTTCGCTTTCAAGAGAAACTCTTATTCTTTCTTTATCTTCATTGCCTCTTTCCTTCCTTTTGTTTTCCTTGGTGTCACCTCGGGGCTGACCAGGTGGTGGCTACTGCAGGCTCATTTCCTCAGCAGGTGTGTGTGTGTGTGTGTGTGTGTGTGTGTGTGTGTGTGTGTGTGTGTGTGTGTGTGTGTGTGTGTGCGCGTGTCTCTCCCATCGCCTGTATGTGTGCATGCATGCGTGTAGTGAAATGTGTGTATGAGCGCACATTTACGTAGATACAATCTACTCACCTGCTCTCGTCACAGAAGCAGCCATTGTGTGTTGATGCTGGCTGGCCCACCAACCCCCTCCAGGTGTGTGTGTGTGTGTGTGTGTGTGTGTGTGTGTGTGTGTGATATCAAGGAGGATATTGTTTGTGGAGGGAGAGGGGAAGAGGTTACAGCCTTTCTCTCCTCACCTGGAAATTATGTCCTGCCGCCATTTTAGTGGAGTGTGTTTTCAATCACCGCAGGAACGTGAGAAATGTCTGCTTGGGAATTCCTCCCCAACATCCTGTCTGTCTCTCACCGTGTGTGTGTGTGTGTGTGTGTGTGTTAGAGAGAGAGAGCGAGAGACTGTGTTTGATTGTGGCTGCGTATCAAAAGTGGCGGTTTCCTTTACTCTCATGTCACTCAGTGTACTTAGTTTCTTTTTGTCTTCTTCCTCATCAAAGGGAAATGAGCTGTCTCCCTGCCAGCGAACCAAACGGAGGTGAATGGAAGGGTACTTGTGCTGCATCTCTCCAGATACACAGAGCATAGTGTGAACAGTCACAAACACCTCATGCAGTTGGTTTGCTTCTGTGGATGGAGGAATACCTTTCTATAATGTGATGATAATAACAATAATAGAATCACGATAGTTGTTGGTGGTGTAGTTTTTGTTGTTATTATCATCATCATTGAGTCCAGTTTTATATCCCCTTATCTTTCGGAAGACATCAATGCTCAGGAAGGAAATATAACACACACTAGAACTGTCAACTGAGCTTGTCTGTGTGTTCTGGGTTGATTGTGACTGCTGTGAGTAGCATGAAGACAAAAAAAAACTCAAAGCAGGCCGTGACGAGACGGTGCATCAGCAAATCAACCATCATCTGCACGGAAAGAAGTTCTAAAGCGAAAGAGATTGAGAGGCCGAGACAGGAAACGCACATCTTTGTCTCATTCGCACAAACACACACACACACACACACACACAGACGTGCTTAGACTCGGGCTCGGGCGCCCTGATGTGTAGCAGTAGTGGCAGCACTCGCGCACGTTAGCATGTTGCGGCTGCAGAGCATCTCTGGCCGACGATCACAGCGGAGGCAAAGCGACAGCTTTCTCAGACGAGCGGCTCCCCTTTGTCCTTTTCCTGCCGCTCCTCCAGCCTGTCATGCGCGTTTAGGCCGCCGCGTCTGAAGGTTTTGCAGTGTGGCCAGACTGAGCAGGTAGCTCGCTGCGTTTTGATCGTCCGTTTGCCCTCTTGTCGGTGCTGCAATTTGGAGGCGCTTTAGCTGTCCCCTGCACTATTTCCAGCTTATCTACCTGCTTTCTGCTCAGTGTTTTTTAGTTATTGTTTTCGTCAGCAGTTCTGTGCTCCGGTTTCACTCCTTCCCCCGACTCTCCCATCTCAGTTCCTGAAAGTCTCTCCATCGCTGTTATCGGCAGCACAGGAAGCTGTTGTTTCCATCTATCTGATGACAAGAGGAAAGACTCCAGATGTGAACAGCTCTCTCCATTCCAGATCAGTGTCTTGGTAACACAGCCTGCGTCGTCTAGACATGAAGCTTGATGGTTCGGACCAATTTGTGGCACCAGTGCTGGCCTGTTATTAAAGATTAGATCTCCCTCTGTCAGCTTGATTGATAATGGAGTTGTGGTATCCTTGGTTTCAATGCAGAGCTTGTGTCCAGTTGCCTGCATACAGTTTTAGAAGCTGATAAGTGGAACATTAAGGGAAACAGACAACCCTCTTCCATGGTCACAGTCGTCAGACCATCCTAATGTTCAGCTTCAAAGACATTACAGGGGTAGTTTGTTTGTGATGAAGTGGGTCTGTATGTGCTACTAATCCATTGTGACTGTATTAACTACAGTACATGGCAGGAGTTCCAGCACAGAAGCAAAGCAATGCACTGCTGCAGTATTTTAGCCACTTATGAAGATCAATATCAGTTAAAGTGTACGCTTTATTTAGAATATTTTAGCTGGTTTACATTGCCCTGAGACAGCCGAAGCCACCTGATGCCACCGGACGTCATTTCACCTTGCGGAGCCCGTGTAATCTGAAATGACTGGGTTTGTTTTCAATGGCTTCGTTGAGAACATAGATGGATATATGTACTGTTTGCCAAGGTGCCAAACTAGCAGGCACATTGGCAAACATCTATCCATCTATCATGTGCTGGATAGATGTAACCTCGTCAGCAGCAGTACTACTTTGCTCCCGTTCTGTCTGCTACGACGAACCAGCAGGGGGGCGACTAAAAAAAGAGTCTGATCATATAGAAGTCTAAGAAATGATGACTCTACTTCTCTCTTGATTTATTCCTCAATGTGTGTGTGTGTGTGTGTGTGTGTGTGTGTGTGTGTGTGTGTGTGTGTGTGTGTGTGTGTGTGTACGGCTCCAGGGCCTGAGAACGACTTAAAATACTCGAGAAGCGTTTGGTAGAGGCCGGAAATGTATTCAGAAGCACAACACGTACTGAGAGAGAGCCCACTGCACACGAAACACACGCACACACCAAGCATGTGTTTCTAATGAAAGTCGTGTATGGGAGAGCTGGTCAGCCATACGGTATGAGGTCATCCAGTTTGTGTGTGTGTGTGTGTGTGTAGTGCAAGGAATTATCATCTCACAACACTGTACATACCTGGGGGAGTGGAGAAGCACTCACACACAGGCTGCCTTTAAAGCCTTCAGTTTGTGTGTGTGTGTGTGTGTGTGTGTGTGTGTGTGTGTGTGTGTGTGTGTGTGTGTGTGTTTGCATATTTCTAGCCATCAACAGCAGCTCTGCCCTGTGTTGCTGAGACTCTATTAAAACTCCAGCAGCTTTTCATCTAACGGCTATGCTTTTAGACGCTCCACCTGGCTCTGTGTTTGTATATTTATTTGACTGTGGGTGTGTGTGCACTTACGCGTGCGTGCGTGCGTGTGTGCGTGCGTGTGTGTGTGTGTGCGGGCATGCCGTCAGCCACTGGGCTAACAAACACACTTAATACAATTATCCCTCGGCAGAGACGAGAAAGGGAGACAGTCGGCACCTCAGAAGGTACGCTGTCTGGTGTGTCTAGTCTGTGTGTGGGTGTGTGTGTGATGGGGATGTTGTCACTGGCAGCTAGTCGTGGCATTTCCACGCCTGGCTTCCACTGTAGCGTTTTCCATCCTTCCCTCCAGTGCCCCCCCAATCCCTGTCTTCCTCCTCTTGTAATTGGGGCTTTCCCTCTTAATTAGTCCAGGCCCCCCTCCCCTCCAGGAGAGGCCTGCTAGCATGGCACCCTGGCCACAGTAACAAGCACCCTTTCCCCCCTACGGCAGTGGCACTTCCCCCCCAAGGCTTCGGGAGTGGGAGGTTAGCTTAGCATCACGGCTAACTAGGCAGTGGAGCCTCAGAGCAGGCCCTGGCGCCGGGCAGCCACATCCCCACTGGTCAGTCTTGCACTAATCCAATAAATGAGCTGTTCGAGAGGGCAAGTGTCACACACTCTGCGCACACTCACACACACACACACACACACACACACACACACACACACACACACACACACACACTCTCTCTCTCTCGCATACACACAGACTGTAGATACACACTTAGAGGGCCAAAGTTGTGACAAGCTGCTGCTAATTGTGTTCTGTCTCCTCCTCCTTAGGGCTCAGAGAAATTCCTCAACCAGTGGGTTGAACTTAAGTGTGTATGTGTGTGTGTGTGTGTGTGTATGGGCGGTGGTGAGTGTGTATGTTTTCTCCTTTGTTCTCCTCTGCTCTCAATCCTTAGTTAGTTGTCCACCACTCTTTAATCTTTAGTGTTTTTTACTTTTTCATTTCATCTTCATAGGACTTGATTTTACTGATCAGTCAACACTTTAGCGTGCATCAATCCTTTAGAACCCATTATTTGCCTTTTAAAAATCAAATCCCAAACTTAATCGTAAATCACCCTCTTAAAGCTGTCTTAAAATAAAAGATGTAATTCATGAGATCCCGCCAGCAATCAATAAAGTAAATGCTGTTTGGTTTGTACCCTAACCCTGATGCTGTGGCCGCCTTGTAGGACCCAGCTCAGTCCAGCAGGGCCGTGCAGGAGTCCATCCCTCCGTCTCTGGTAAAAGAGAGGCGGAACAGGGCATTCATTCCAACGTCTCGTACCTTTTATTGAGCTTCCCCAGAACGTTTGACCTTTCAAGCTCTTAACCCTCGCTCTCAATCCAGTAAGTCACGTGCCCAGTAATGTGTGATGCAGTTTAATGTGGTCCCTTCAGGATGCATGCCAGGACTGGAGACACAGATGTTTTACTTCTCCTGCAGAGACAACACATGTTTTGGTCTTGTCCTTGCTCATTGGGTTACTGGGCTGCTATTTTTACATCGCGATCAGAGGCACCGAACATGGATGCTCAGCTTAGTGATTATTAAATGTAAATATGGAGGGCTAGAGCGGCCGAGTACCCTCAATGAAAAGGAAGACATTCGTTACATCTGGCACGAAAATGCACTTGGCCTCGAGGAGGAACTGATCAGCATGTGGTGGTCAAACGTCACTGTGACCTCACAAAAATACTCAGGAATCCATCATGCTAATTCTGACAGTTTCTCCTGAACGTCTGGCACGATCAAATGGTAGAGAGATGAACATTTCAGACAGACATGGAAGTGAACGGTCTCAGGACTCATTGGCAGATCTGTGAGGCGGTAATTGCAGTTATTATTTGTTTGTTCTCTATTCTATTGTCTCTCTGGTCGTTCAAAACATCGACTGACTCAGGGCGATACTTCAGTGGCTAAATAAGAAAGAAACACTGCATCCGACTAATAGCTTGAGCTACCTGCACGCTGCAGGCTCACCACTCCTCCAACTCAAACTCGACTAACAGCAACAGTTATCAAAAGCTGATGGCAAAATCATTTCCAACATATTTAAACCCTTAAAGAGGAAACCTTTGACCGAAGAATCAACATCCTCTTCACCGCAGGAAGCAGCAGGCTTTATGGGGAAATGTGGACCTAATTTAGTGAAACACTGGGACTAACAATACCACTGGCACGAGATAGAGGCTGCCAATCTCCTCCACCTCACCACACTTGGTTACCGAAACTAGGTAGCACACAATTAGTTTTGTCGGTGACATATTCATATTTTATGCTTCGCGTAGCAACAGCCGTTGAAAACAAACCAAAAATAAAATTGCTCCGAGCAACTTCATGTTGGAGGTGCATAATTGTCGAGGGACCAAAAACAACAACAACTGCACTTTAAGAGGCGTTCGCTGCAGCCATGTGTGGTTGAAACGGAGTGCGACCGAACAAATGGAGTGCAACCCCGACAAACAGAGTGCGACCCCGACAAACGGAGTGCAACCCCAACAAATGGAGTGCAACCCCGACAAACGGAGTGCGACCCCGACAAACGGAGTGCGACCCCGACAAACGGAGTGCGACCCAGACAAACGGAGTGCAACCCCAACAAACGTAGTGCAACCCCAACAAACGGAGTGTAACCCCAACAAACGGAGTGTAACCCCAACAAACGGAGTGCGACCCTGACAAACGGAGTGTAACCCCAACAAACGGAGTGCGACCCCGACAAACCAACAAACGGAGTGCGACCCCAACAAACGGAGTGCGACCCCAACAAACAGAGTGCGACCCCAACAAACAGAGTGTAACCCCAACAAACGGAGTGCGACCCCGACAAACGGAGTGCGACCCCGACAAACCAACAAACGGAGTGCGACCCCAACAAACGGAGTGCAACCCCAACAAACGGAGTGCGACCCCGACAAACCAACAAACGGAGTGCGACCCCGACAAACGGAGTGCGACCCCAACAAACGGAGTGCGACCCCAACAAACGGAGTGCGACCCCAACAAACGGAGTGCGACCCCAACAAACGGAGTGCGACCCCGACAAACGGAGTGCAACCCCAACAAACGGAGTTCAACCCCAACAAACGGAGTGCGACCCCGACAAACCAACAAACAGAGTGCGACCCTGACAAACGGAGTGCGACCCTGACAAACGGAGTGCGACCCTGACAAACGGAGTGCGACCCTGACAAACGGAGTGCGACCCCAACAAATGGAGTGTAACCCCAACAAACGGAGTGCGACCCCGACAAACCAACAAACGGAGTGCGACCCCAACAAATGGAGTGTAACCCCAACAAACGGAGTGCGACCCCGACAAACCAACAAACGGAGTGCGACCCCAACAAATGGAGTGTAACCCCAACAAACGGAGTGCGACCCCGACAAACCAACAAACGGAGTGCGACCCCAACAAATGGAGTGTAACCCCAACAAACGGAGTGCGACCCCGACAAACGGAGTGTAACCCCAACAAACGGAGTGCGACCCCGACAAACGGAGTGCGACCCCGACAAACGGAGTGCGACCCCAACAAACTGACTCTGCGGTGTCTCGGCTCACGTCGGCTGAGCTCTACGTGGAAACGACCAAATGAGGCTGCAAAACACGACATTAGCCGTGTTTTATTAATTGTGACCCTCCTTGGGAGCCAAGTCTTTCCCTTTTCATAATTTCATTAATGTAAAATAAATGAAGCGTTTTGTTTTTCTTTTCTTTTTTTAGAACAGCAGCTGCTTTGTACGATGTCTGATAAACAAACATGACCTAATGAAGCAGCAAGCAGTTCAAGTCTTTCCCTGCAAATCAGGAACACATGGTAGACACATGAACACACACACACACACACACACACACACACACACACATGTAAGAACATGCCAATGACACACAGGCCAACGAGAGCAGGCTTTTTGTCATGTGTGTACACACATCTCGGCCCGAGGAAGTGGGGACTTCTCACTTCAGTTTCACGCTTGTTTCCTTTCTCGCTTCATTCATTTATTAATTTATTTTCCCTGTGTGTCCATTTCTGTGCTCTTTGCCGTCTCTGTTGTATCTCTGCGTGACGATGCTCGCTGCACCGACGCAGGTATCGCCAGCCGACTGTCCGTGAATTGGTGAAGCCACCGCACACGCATAGCGTATGACACAGTCCCACCACAGGAAGAGCCCTGAGCCAGAACAGGCAGGAAAACTCTGGAAAACCAGGATACAATTTGGCACTTATGGAGCCTAAACGATTTCCTCCTGGGCGTTGGGCTCCGTCCTACTGGGAAAAGCCAAAAGACCGGCAGAGAAAATTACATCCGGGAAAATGTTTATGCAGCACACTCGGCTCCCTCGCTTTTTGCCCCACAAATGAGTGATTATTCATCTACTCTTAACCTCTGAGAAAGAGGGGGGTGATGGGGATTCTTTCCATCATTAGCTTTTGTAAGGGGCGGCTGCTGGCATAGCTTAGCTTTTTTGTCACAATGTGAGCTTCCTATTTGGCAGCGCTGAAGGTATTTGGAGAGCACTCTGCAAAAAGGTTTAGCCCACTCTGGTATACGGCACTGGTTACATTGGGGAAGGTGGGTAATTGGAGAAAGTGTCCACAAGTAGACACACACACACACACACACACACACACTGACCCTCATATAATGTTCAGCCCACTCCTGTTTAATCTGAGTGTTCAGTCCTATAGAAACATGATGGGCTTCACTATAAGTGAAACTACAGTATATAACGTCACAGTAAACATGCCTGTACTATGGTATGAAGTGAGATATGAATGGAGACACTAAAATTACATGAAGATAATGATTTGTAAAGAAAGAAAATCCAAAATAAATGCTTAAATAAACATCAAAAATCATTCTTCTTTTTTTAATTCATTAATAGTATGGATATATGTATTTGCTACGTAACTTTCTTACTTAACTAATGCCTCCTCCATATTAAATTGAACCCAAACCATGATCTAAGCAAATATTTGTGTGAATATATGTTGCACATTAATAATACACATTAACAACAGAAAGCCTGTGGGCATTGACTTTAAATATGCTCATGTATCAGCAGGGTCTCACTACAATATGCTGCTGAGCGGCATGAAGAGACGTGTAGCACACTGCACATCAGCGTAGCGTATCCCGTCTCGGCCTCTGCTCACTCAATGTTGACCGTCGATGACACCTCTAGCACAACTACAGTCACAGTGAGATTGTTCCCAGTTGAAAGACACACTTCTACTTGTGATGGTGGAATGACTGGTCACCTCCCAGTTCACTGGTGGTGTTTGGGAACACGTTTAAAACCCGTAACAGTGAGCTTAAAGTCAATGTGATGGTGTGGAGCTGTGTTCTCCTGCATCTTCTAAAGATATCTCAGATTAAAGGTTATCAAAATAATAGAACTGTCCTTCTCTACTCTCTTCGGCTTCTGGTGTCGTATCTCTTCAAGGTGCAACATCTTTTTTTTAAATTATAAATTCAAGCATTGAAAAACATGCTCTTATTTTCTGGCCTATATTTGCAGTTTGTCCAACCTTATTTAAAAATACAAAGAGCTTTTTAAGACTGACCATGTTGCACTAAAATCAACACACATTTTTAACTTTAATGGAAACTCATCATTGCTTTCTTTCTGTGCCCGACATGCTTTTCACATGTTATTTCCAAACCCTCCTCCCTTCATTCTTATCTGGATTCCTTCCTCCCTCCCGCTCTTCATACCTGGCCCCTAATCCGTTTACAGTGCACCCTTAACTCCTTTCCTCCCTCGCTGCCCTCTGGTTTCTGTCCCCACCGTCTCCACGCCATCCACATGCTCCTTTCTCCCACTCGGCTGGCCCGTTGCACTCCATACTCCTGCTCCGCTCCAGTGACTCCACGTCAAGTCAAAATATGCTAAGGTTCCCAATACGTTTAAAAAAAAACAGTGATTGTAGGCCACAGTCAAAGGAATTAGGTCTGTCTCCTTTGCCTCTAAACAGTCCCAAATGGGATGTTGGGTTTCACTGGGACACCTTGCAATATAACAGCTTTGAGGGATTAGCACTGGCAGAACTACAAGCACCGCTAATGGAGAGCAGAAAGGAGTGAAAAGGAATTGTGATTCACTCCAAACAGAGTTAAATCCAACCGGGCTGCCAGTTCATTTGTAGCTATTTTCCATTCAACTGTCGTCCCTCCGTAAATAGAACGTCATTTCTGTGTGTTTCCATCGGCTGAGAAGCTTCTCAAACATCAAAACAAGCAAGTTAACGGCAGTGTAGTCGCGGGCCAGATCAAAACCACACTGACATTCATGAAGCAGAGGGACGTGGAAAGGTAGGATGGTAGGATGGTAGGCTGGATGTCGGGGGAAACTCCGAGTGCATCTTGAAAGAGCCTCCTACGAAACCTGCAGGTACGATTCAGAAAACTTCTGACTACGGCTGAGTCAGCGCCAGTGACTGGACAAACACACACAGGTCTCACACACATCGTCAGAGCGGTTGGATTCAGTTGTTCAGTTCCTTTATGAGCAGCCATTTCAGAAGTACCCGTGTGGTGAACCAGAGAGTGTTGTCCTCAACTTGTGGAAGGCCTGTCCCAAAGATAGCATGAGTTCAGTGATAGAAGCAAATAACTTCCCGGGCTATCGAGATGAAATAGATCATGCTTCATTATTCCCACAGTGTAATGGTGGTTGTAAACGCAGCAGCAGTCAGGTACGGAGGCCGAGTGGTGGCTGATCATTTTGTTCTGGTCCTTTTTCCAGTATTCAGTATTATTATGGTCATGATTCAATTACCACATTGGAGAAAAGAAAATGTCATATTTATTATTCATATATTTTCCATATTCCATAATATTAATGTTTACTAGTAGAAAGTGACAATAAAGAAAATATTGGATCATGTTTCAGTGTTATTGGTGGATAATAGTTGCAGTTAAATAGATCTTTACATGCAATAATTATAGTCAGAGGACAACATTTTGTAAATATGTATTTTAAAAAAGCAGAATAGGCCAACATATGACTGTCAGTGTTCACAGAATGTAAATACATATGTACACTTATGATATTTAGAAAACACACTATGTACACACTACGCCTATCACAATATCTGATTTTTACCACACTATTTTTATTGTAGCCAAAATAATTCACAATAACAATACTGTGCAATATCTGAAGAAAATTCGAAAAATATCTATTCTCAACTAAAGTGAAACATTAGAACCTAATCTTGAAAATGTCGCGTCGTCAGTTTTCCGTGAATCGGGACCCGTGGACCGGCTGAAGCTCCTGTTGGTCAGAACCCCCGGGCTTTACAAAAGCAGTTTACATTGGAGTTGACGGACAGCCGGCCTTCCTGTTAGCTTTCAGTGTGAACACAGCATAAACTAGCCCCGCCCCCGTCAACTCATCCGCACTGTTAACTCATCCCACGAGGCTCAAGGTGTTTCGGTCACTTACTGTAAGCAGGAGGGAGAGAGAGCGAGTGATGGATGGACGCACAGGAGGAAGGAGGGACGGAGGGGAGGGGCTGGAGGGAGGGAGGGAGGGAGGGAGGGAGGGAGTCGTGGGAACTGGCAGGCACGACTCTGCTTTTGTTTTCTTTTAACAGCTCGTTCGCACATCACGTCTTCAGATGCAGGCAGAAGCAATTTGTCCTCTCCGTCCTCCCCTCTCCGTCCTCCCCTCTTCCTCCTCCCCTCTCCGTCCTCCCCTCTCCGTCCTCCCCTCTTCCTCCTCCCCTCTCCGTCCTCCCCTCTTCCTCCCTCGGCCTTTGAATCATTCTCCAGCTGGGCCCAGTTTTGCTCATGTCGTGTCAGGGTGTCTGTTTGCACGGTTGTGTCTAAGTCTGCTCCGTGTGCACCGCAAACACACACACACACACACACACACACACACACACACATGCAGCAGCCTCAGGACCTTGAGCGATTCCCAGTGGAAAAGCGTGGCGTCTCTCTCCGTCAGAACATCTGGAAGTGGGCATTTTGCAGTCGGCAGTCACTGCACTCTGACTTGATTATATTATCTCGTTGGGGCATTTGTGTGTGTGGGGGTGTGTGTATTTCTCTGTGTGTATGTACGCAAACACACAAATCACATATTTGGGATTTATATACACACCTACTAGATGATAAACTAATAACTTCTGTGTACATGTGACTGTCAAGCTGTGTGAGTGTGGGTGAAGAATGCAGCGCATGTGTGTTAGCGTGCTTTTGTGTGTGCGTGTGTGTTAGCGTGTGTGTGTGTGTGTGTGTGAAGGGGTCAAGTGGTGATTGCTGATGTTGTCTGCTTTAAACACATGTTTAGCCAGGGCCCACTCAAACGTTTGGCAACCATTAGACAACTTCCTCCCGATCTTCCGGAGTCAGCTCTCTACGGATTTGTGTGTGTGTGTGTGTGTGTGTACATTTGCAGGTGTGGACACAAGCTGGACTGTGTGCAAAACAGTTTTTTTTTTAAAGGCTTTGTAACATGCAGTGAGGACACTTTAACTTGAATCCCCGCCAGCATCTCCTCTACATGCTTACAGACGAGGGTCAGACAATCGCTTCTATTTTTTGGGGAGTCTCCTCGATTCAAACAACGGCTCCCCTCGGCCATCATTATACAGCGTCAATTTCTATTGAGCATAAATATAGAATTTTTAATATCACAATCCAAGTCCTACCCATAATAGGGCCGTACTGAATAGTTTGAAGCCACATTTATTCAGAAAAGATCATTTCCAATGTTTAATGGAACAAATTCTTCTTCTTCAGTTCGTATTTATTTGCAACTCAACCTCCCGGAAACTAAATGTTCACAGCAAACACGAAACAATCTCCCACTCCTGTGTGAATTACATTTAAATGACCACAATAACACTAAATGTGATCTGATCAAGCAAAGCTTTAAGTATACTATATATTTATATAGTATACTCTCATGGAGAGTGGGGTGAAGTTTTGGTGAGCAGGCTCATGGAGGGAGGAGTCAACATCCCCTGGTCACTCAGAGGACGAACACGCCGCTCCACCAGGAACATTTCTAGATCCACGAAACATCTTAGTTCTGATACTAAGGTTAAAAATGACCTTGATATTGGCTTAGGAAAAAACAATCGTTGATCGCCAATCAGCACAAGCCTATCACACACACACACACACACACACACACACACACACACACACACACACACACACACTTAGGATGCTCAGTCCAGACAGAGCTTTGTTTTGCTACAGGATCAGCACAACTGTGAACTTTACATGCAACTGTGGCCTCAGAGCTGCGCACACATTCCCAAAACACACACACACACACACACACACACACATACCAATGCGCAGACACCTAAGGGCCTTAGTCGGTCATCAGGAAATGAAAGGATCATTTAGCTTAGAGGGAGATGAGAGGATTGAGGCAGAGGAGAGGTGGAGGAAGAGGAGCGTCTGTAGTTTGATGCAGATTCCTGCAACAGAGACAGTGTGATTCATGCAAAGAAAAGAAAGAAAAGAGAACGCAGCAGATGAGAGAAAACCTTACTCCGGGCCTCGGGTTGTTGTTTCTTTTTTCCAGGGCTTTACACTTCACACACACTGAGGAGGCTTGCGATACCTGCAGACGGTTTCTGCTGGTCATGGCATTCTTGGAATAGGATGGCTTCTAGAGACGGAAAAACAGGAAATGTAATCATTTCACTGAGGAAGTTAGGGAATTTCTGTTGATTTAACCAAGTGGATTGTAGCACACTGGCCTGTAGTTTAGTTCATGTACTCCTGGGATTCACTAGTGCACCTCCTTGAAGGTGGAGGTATTGTAATAGTCGTGTTAATTGGAGGGGGAAAAGGCAAATAAATCGACTGTATCTAGTATGGCTAAAGCTCTCTTGGTGCAGTGAGGTCCGTTTTGTTTTACTGGCCCTTAATCTGACCCTCAAATATTTTCCGACACTCGCTCTAATCTACCAAGCTCCAGGATTGGCCAGAACAATGTCCGAAAACAAATGGTTGTATTTGCTTGCAGCCCTCACAAGGACGTATACAGAGAACTGGATCCAGTGATGAAGGGGGCACTCATTCTATTCATTTCTATTAAGTTTGACTTCAACTTCCAATTAAACTACCCAGAACCTCTTCTGCTTCCATTGGCCCGTAGAGCAGGTAGCAGCAGGGTTTTCTTTAACCCCGCCTCCCAGCCCTCGCTCTCTGGCTCATTCACATGCAAGAGGGTAGAAGATCACTGGATTCTGCTGTTCGTCTACACATTTTTGGACCGCATGATTTTAAATAAGGGCTGTTTATGTCTTCATACTCACAAGTTGATTTACCTCCAAAGAGGATTACCGCTGACTTACAGGCATCTCTGTCCAAATAAAAGTCTGTGTTGGGCCCCATGGCAGCAGGTGACGGACCTGGAGGCTTTGATTCCAGTGTTAGCCCACGATGTGAAATCAGACCCAAAGCCCACCGCCCCTCCTGTGGGGGGGGGGGGTCTCGAGTATTCATAGCAATTTGGCCTCTTCCGTCCAGCGCTTGGGCTGCAATGAGCACGGCACCTGCTCGTGAGGATTAAACCGCCGGCCTTGTTAACAAAATGCCTTCATCAGCACCGTGATGTGCAGTCCTCGTGGTGGCGTGAAGTGAGTGTGCTGTGTGCCGTGGCAGAGGGCACCGGGAGGACACGGCCGGAGCCCCACGGGCATCGGAGCCACATGTGTCTCTGCTAGCATCCGCCTCGCACACCTGGTGTTGAGCCTGGCCGGCCGGGTGTGTGTGTGTGTGTCTGTGTGTGTGTGTCTGTGTGCACCTTTTCATGCCCTATTTAGCCCATCGCTGTGAAGCAGCGCCAAGTGTAAGCAAGTTTATTTGTCACACTAGCAGTGGCCTGGTATGAAGCGGAGGTAGGCTGCACATATTATTCATGCGTCTGACTGCAGAAACAAGGCTGGAGGTGTGTGTGTGTGTGTGTGTGTGTGTGTGTGTGTATGGCTATTTGCATACAGCATGTACTTGAGTGTTTGCTCTTCCGTGATTCTGTTTCTCCACGTGTGTGTTTACACTTCAGCCCAACGTGTTTGTGCTTCACACACGTGTGAATAAAGTGTGTGTGCACGTCTGTGTGGTTGTGCTCTGTGTGTGTTTACACAGACACAGCATGTGTCTGGCAATTTTCATGCTGACGTGATGTGTTTATGCATGCGTGTGTTTACACTCCTCTTGACATGTGTGAATAGGTGTGTATCTTTGTGCATCTATGCGTACATACGACTGTATCTGTGTGTGTGTGTGTGTGTGTGTGGGGGGGAGGGAGGGCCAGGTGCGCCAGTCTAGCAGCTCCACATTAGCTCTATAACCAAGCTAGTTTGACACCTTCGTATCCAGACCAGTGTTCAGCTGCTGACTCTGGCACATCCAGGACCGGCTCGACCCCATGTGAACGCTCTGTCGCCTCCACTCATGCTCACTTAGGGGTGTGTGTGTGTGTGTGTGTGTGTGTGTGTGTGTGTGAGAGAGAGACGGACTGTCTTTCTCCTGTGCTCTTCATGCAATCTATTTGATTCCTGTTGTCTCCGGTGCGTCCAGTCTGCTCCTCTAAGTGGTTTAGTGAGCGCAAGTGTGTGTGAGGTTCTCCGCGCTCTGTTCACCTGTGTGCAAATATTGTTTGCTGATTTGTGTGCAAGCACCTCGGACACACATGTATTGTGTGTGTGTGTGTGTGTGTGTGTGTGTGTGGGGCTCTTCGCCGTGCAGCGTACTGTGTCGGCATGTCGCGTCACCTCCATAGACACCCAGTCAGCATGCCTGCTAATCCGCCTCTACATCACTGTGTGTGTTGTGTGTGTGTGTGTGTGTGTGTGTGTGTGTGTGTGTGTGTGTGTGTGCACCATGGCCTATATGTGCCGATGGAACATTTGACAGCACAGATGAATCAGAAAGAGGCTGAGCACACACTCATGTATGACCCAGCAGCGCTCCTTCTCTTTACACTTCCATCTGATTAAAGGTCCTTTGTCAAGAGACAGACACACACATACAAACCCACACACGCTGACGGCGATCATTAGCGTGTGTGGAGAGCCTCCAGGCTGCGAGGGCCTTTTAGCTGAAACCGTGTCTTTCTCTCTCTCTCCGTCTCATTGTTTTCTTGATGTCTTTCTCCCCCTCCCTTCATCCCCACAGGCTGGACCAGAGGCTCTAGGAGTGCCACTTAGCCATCCCCGCCGCTTATGGCACAGGGGACGCTTGTGTGCTGCCGTTGGACTGAAATAGATTTGGAAACTTCTATTTGAGTTGATATTTAATGAAGATGTTCAGTATCTTCAAATATGACGATCTTCTTACCCCTAAATAAATACTGCTCCATGTCTGCTTCACCTACACGTATTAGGATTCAGCAACGTTGAGCATTTTTACATCCGAGGGGACTTTGGATGTGGACGAGGTGGACATTGGGCCTTTACAGTGCGTTGCCCCGTTGACATCATTTCTGAATGCCCTAAATGTGTGTAAATGTGATTATACCCAAATCTATTCTTTGGTTCACAGTTTTTAAGTATTGTTCTCTCTGCCAGCACTGTTGGATCGCCTCAAACTGAAACATTTACCATCAGACGGCTTGTAGACATGCAGGCATTTAAAGCTCTGAGCTATTTGAGCCCCTTTTTGAGCCCTTTGCTCATCTTAGAGCCGTGCGGTGAACGACGAGGACCGGACTCCGACCACAAGTCGGGGTGAATTTTTGACATATCACGAATTTTGGTCAGCTGTCGTCAGGCTCTCTCACACTCGAAGCAGATCCCAAAGCGGATTCCACAAGGTCTGTGATGGATGTTTACTGCAGACGGTTTAATACTGATGGCAGCATATAGAGGAGAACCCCTCAGGTCAGGGGGGGTCCTGTAGACAGGACTGTACAAAAGTCCCTAAACGCACCACGGACACGTGCACGGGGCCACATATACATGACCTTAAACAGATCAATAGTGTGTGCTGTCATAAAATCATGTGGTTACCTTAGTTCTCCACTTGAAAAGCAGACCGAGACCCAACTTTTCAAGCGGTCTTGGTTCAGTTGTTTCCTCCACACCAGGTTCCATTGATCGATTGATTGACTGATTGATTGATTGATTGATAGATTTAACACCAGCCCAAACCAAGCGCACGGTCTGTTGAAACACTCCAGGGTCCAGTTAATCCGGACCGAGCAGGTTCGGGGTGAAAGGGATATATATATATATATATATATATATATATATATATATATATATATATATATATATATATATTTATTTATGCTGTACAGTTCCTCTGTCCGTACCCAGTGCATGTGTGGGTTCTCCTGCCTCGTTAACACCTTTTAACGCGCAGCACCAATTAACCCTTAGGGCCCTGGCTACCCAGACAAACACACGCACAACCAATCTTTAAGTCACACCTCTGACCCTTAAATCTATAACAAGAAGTGACTCAACTCCAGCAAGCCTGAGGCCTGCCGATACAGTCATAGTCATGCTGCCTGCTCACAACAATGT
>NC_136598.1:2909812-3032312 GCF_910589615.1 Taurulus bubalis | reverse complement strand
CCAACAAATAACTAGTGTTCCTACAGCACAAGATTGTTATGCTCACACACAGCTGCTTCAAGGTTTAATTGAAGTACAATATCATTGAGGATCACTTCTTAGTGTGACTTAAAAGTAGCTGATTTTAACTGGAACAGAGGTTTCAGCAAGTTTAAATGATTACAGGACGAATCAAGTAGCAAGGATAGCAAACTAAAAACATAATGTTTGAAGGGAGGGAAATACAATGATTCAGCGGAACATTTTTGTAGTTTACATTTCAAAGTATCCGTTCTTGGAGCACCTCGGTGACCGAGTGGTTACAGTAGCCACACAGTCCCGGTTTTGATTAGCCTTTGGACTTTTGTCGCATGTCGTACCGCTCTCTCTCTGTCCCACATTTCTACACTGTCCTCAAAAAATTCACACAAAAACAGACAGTTCATTAGGTCCTCTGCAACAGCACTTAATGGCTGCTACTTTCATCAACTATAATTGTAAAATGTATATATAGTAGTTGTTGAGAGGCAATAATAATAGCAATACATTGTGTTATACTGAGCGATTTTCCTTATTGATTATAAAAGCACAGCCATGCTGTATTAAGGAGCAGTAGTTTTAGCTAGGGCATCCTAATAAATCACCATCTAAGTCTATAACCTATGCCTATTGCTATTGTCTTACGGTAATACACATTTCAACAGCTTTGCTCAATAATTACCTGGTGCAACCATTAGAGAGAGAAAAATGACATGCCATATCATTTTCCCAGATTCAATTTTGTTTCACTTTGTCACACATTGTTACTAGCAAATGATTTGTGAACTGTTTCTCCCACACTCACCCAATCGCAGGCCTCCACTAGCGTGAGATGCCCCCTCGCCTCCCACAAAATATCTAGTGAGCAGCGTCTTAGTCACGTTTCTTTTTCCAATAAGCGGGATGTGAAGTGGTGCACGGCTCCCAGATAATTACACATATTGTGGTGACGTTGATGCCAGATCAAAGGGCCGGCTGCTTCATGACATTTCAGCTGGGGTAAATAAACACAGACTGGCCTATTACCGAGCGAGCGAAGCGAGGGGTGACTACCTCCACCACCCCCTCGACGCCCAGCAAACCACTCCCACATCAGCAGGGTAAAAGGGCAACTACAGGTGAACAAACGGGCCTCATTTAGTTTGTGTGCGTGCGTGTCTGTGCTTCTGCATTTCCACTCTAGGTTACAGTACTTCCAGCTCATCTCCTTTTACAAGGCGAGGCCATTACATAATTACCCACTGTCAATTAGATCACATCCTGTGCGCCAGTGCCGGCTGAAGCCATGTTAATTAATCATTGGTCCCCAGAGAAGGCTTGCTCCTGCTGATGTCATGGCCATCGCGACCACAGTTGGCGAGAAGCACGGAAAACGCACTGTAGTGGCTACAGGGAGACGGGGAGGGAATTCCTCACATTGCCTTTGATTCAACAGGAATCTGAGGAGTGTGTGAAAGTGCTGGTTTATGACTGTTTCTTCTCCACTTATTTTACAGCAGCTGTTGATAGCCTGTATTTGTTCTAAAGTTGTGTAACGCCTGTAGTGTCTCCAGAGGGAGCTGTGTGAAGTCTGATGAATTGCCTCAATCTGAGGGTGTGTAGTTAGAAAGAAGTGAGCTCTCCACACTCCAGAGGCTCCGGTCCACATTAGCAGCTATGAGCGTCACACCTGAACCTCTGACTGCCGGCGGTCGCGTTGCATCCTGGGTAATGGAGGCGCTCGGTTTTGACAAGGGAGAAGGATGCAGGCATCAAAAACAAATACTTGGCACAAAAAAGCCCAAATACCCGCGTCAAAATGGATCATACCGGCACGATGCAAATCTGCGTCAGTTGCAAGACTTTTTTTATTTTATTCCAATGAATTTGTTTAGCTGTCTGAGCTATATTGTTGTATAGCCTGAAGCTACTGTAATCTCTTTTGTTGAGATTCATTTTAGCGAAATGCTCCGAGTGAATTTGAGTTTCCCTCTGTTACGCGTTGAATTTATCTATATATCTTTTATTGTGGAAGGTGAGAACAGAATGAGTGGACCTGGTCTGTGCTGCCTTTGTCGAGATTGAAAGGGGTAATAAAGGTTTGCCGCTTTGTTTGGACTTTGAGCCTCCCTGTTGTCGTGCACTCTACTGTACATTTAGAATATGTCCGTTCTGGTTGATGCCTCTATTCAAAATTGACCTTGTTCCCAAAACAAATTGGCTCGGTAATACTTGTGTAAAGGCCTTACGTGTGCAGCAGTGGTGAACAGCTATTGTGCTGCAACACTACAGGAGCAGCTCTTTACAGATGACACTATGGACCAAGTCCTTTAGGGTTAGTCCCTGGCTTCTTTGCTCGTGCTGGGGTTCATTGCTCCACTTTGCTTCTGCTCGTCCCTTAACCTCCTTCTTGCAAAGTTAGCCATTAAGTTATTAAATCCACAACAGGTCCAACACTTACCTCATTCCTTGTGGGGAAGCGTTAATTGAATGCTGTTGGTAAATACCATGTCAATACCACAGTGATCTGTCAGTGTCATGTGGTTGTGTCTACACACTCTTAGTCGTGTCGCCGAGTCACTGATGCAGACGTGGTGCAGCATGGAGCTTTGATTAATCTCCTGTGTGTGTGTGTGTGTGTGTGTGTGTGTGTGTGTGTGTGTGTGTGTGTGTGTGTGCGTGTGTGTGTGCGTGTGTGTGTGTGTGTGTGTTGTCATAATCCTCCAGTGCCATGATCAAAGCAGGTAGGCCTGTGGTCACACTCACACACACACACACACACACACACACACACACACACACACACACACACACACACACACACACACACACACACACACACACAGGACAGACAAACATTCCTCCAAACGGTTGTTACATGCCACAGTCAAATTAGTCCATGGTTTTTTTAAGTGGCACAAAAGGTTCAAATTAGAGACAGGACTTTGAAGCCGTACAGTTTGCAGGGATAGTCTGTAGCCCCTCGTGGTTTTGGCCTCCATATCAATCCCTCAGAAAAGAACATGTTCACATCAAAGGTTAACTGGGGCATGTGTACTGTAACTTGTCACCAGCATCGCCCTGATTTCCAAACAGCAGGGAATTTGGACAGAATGGTATGTGGGCCGGGAAGAAGCACAGTTTGTAATTACATCGGGATCTGTGGGTCGCTCTCAAGCCCTCTGACTGCATATTATAGATGGAGGTCGGTAATTTGATGAAAAACACATAGATTATCATAGATCATGTTCATATAGTAAGGGCTCACCTCCACAATATCCATATAATGGTGCATGTTGGGAGCCGGGACTGCTGCATTAGTCAGTCGCTCGGTGGTATTAGTTTATGAGTATAATTCCACAGTGGGGTTATTCTAATAGGTTTCCATATCACCCTGACACATGAAGCTCTCAGTCCCAATGAAAGGACTCAGGGCATAATTTAATAATAATCATTATTATTATTATTATTATTATTGTGTATGTCAGACAATATCCCTTGCCAACCCTCCCGATTTTCCTTCTGGAATCACAATTCTCCCGTATTTCCATTTTAACATCCTTCTCTTGATCGCTACCTGTTTCTGTCACTGTGTATAGGCCCAATGTTTCTGAAAGTCTCCTTGAGCGAGTAGCGACACCAAATGAGTACTCAAGCTAATTCCAGACGTCCTGGACAGAAGAATTAATTTTTTAAGGAAAACGGGCCTGCATTTTGTAACCTCTGCCAAGTTAATTTTTTCCCATTGAGCACTTTCTTGAGAATAATAAGTTAAGTTGAAAGTAATTAACATGACAGTGTTGTAGCATTTCACAATTTGTTTTGTTATTTGTAGTCTTTACAAGTCACGAGAATGCAGTAAACAAACTCTCTGAACCTGCGGTTGGATTTCAAAATCCTCCATATTCAAATACAGGTTGGCTAGTATGGAAAATAGTGAAAAATATCCCAGATCCCCAAGGGAGCATTTTCTAATTGTGCTACCGACAGTCCCCAGAGATGTAAAACAAAGGACACCTCAAGAGTTGGCAGATAGTATTAGCAAATAGTATTTATTTTATTTTTTGTTTAATTGTTTCAGCACTAAAATGGCAATAAGAATGACACTCACTATGAAAACGCTCCTAAAATTAAACTGAAATCTGCCACCAGCTTTATTGAACTCATATGTGCACAAAAGTAACGGTCACTAAAAATGTGACATATTTATTTCAAGAAAGTCTTTCCCACTAAGGCCAAACCTCAAGAAAAATAACCCATAGGTCATATGTCCGCCTTGGTGTCCGTGCTGTACGTGTGTTGCTCGGCAGCATATGGAGCCTTAAGTTGATGCTCAGAGCCACAGGCACTCTACCGCTGGTACGGCTAATAGCATGGCACTTAAAATCAGCCATGCTTCATTGTTCAGCGGGCTAAGAGAAGGCTGGAGGAGAGAGAGGGACGACTGTGGCCCGTTTGTGTCTGGAAAATGTGACAACTGTAAAACAAGGTATCCTCTTACTTTACCAATAGTGAAAAGTCTTCTCATGCTGATAAATGTATAAGCATTGAGGTCAGCTAAATGAGATGCAGGGGGACTTCTTCCCATGTAGGTATAGTTTTCACTCTGATGTATAAAAATAGCCCAGGGATTGATCAGAAGCACGATGGTTCCTTTTGTTCCCACTCTGCCACAGTATCAAAACATCAATGAACAAGAGACAGTAGCAGGAAACACAGAAGAAGGGTTTGGTGGGACTGGAGCCAGACCGAGATTGATGATGACATCCAAGAAAGTAGACAGGATTCTTTCCCCCCTCCTGCCTCTGCTGAGTCATATTTCTCTGGGATACGGGGACGACTAGTATTGCGTCATCATCAAAAAAACTTGAAAATGAGGATTAACGATTGGAATCATGTGATGACTCCTTACATCTCCGCCCCACGCGTCGGCAGCTCCGTCCGGCTTTCTCCCCTCACCTATCTCCGTAGTGTTTGTGTGCGCGATGGTGTTATCTCCATCTTCACCTTTCCTAACACTCGTGTGGCTCATCAGCGGCTATGTGAAGTGACAGGCCACATCCTGGGGCAGCTGGCAGGAACTGGCGCGCCGCAAAAGAGCAGCACAACTCCATGAAAACACACAGACACACACACACATGCACACACACGCACCTCAGGCCATTCCCCAGTCTTAATTCCTAAACGCATTTGCTCCAGTTCCTGCTGAGGCGCTGCAGGGGAGACTGTTGGGGGATAGAGGAGGGGCAGGATGCATGGAGGACTAGCTCTTCACACACTATTACCCATAACACACACACACACACACACACATAGTAATCTACCACCCCTGACATACACGCAGTCAAAGTTGACAGAGCTGGAAGGATTGGGCTGGAACAGGCTGGTAAGGCCCAGTACAGCCAACACACGCCCACTGGCGAGGAGGTGGTGATGGTGGCAGCCCGGTGACGGCGTGTACAGCACACAGCGGTTTAGATGTCAAAAGACCAACGTCATCAAAACTAAAGAAAATCTCTGCTTGATGAAAGTACATTTCATCCACTTTGTTAGCGACGTCAGGGATGGGATGGGAATTTTGCAAAACTATAGACGAGACAAAATGTAATCAACAACACAAAAGTAGAGATGTTAACTACGACCTCCAAGTTATTGGAATTGTCCAAACACTGAGCTTTAAAGGTCTTTTCTTTTAGAAAATTCATATTACAATCTTCATCCTAAATGTATTCACTGTTAAATTAATGGTCATTTTTGGATTAGCACCACATTTTGTTCCTAACTGTCCCAAAACAATTCATGCAGCTCTAATCGGTTCCTTGTTCCCTGCAGGTTCTAGATCCGCCAACCTAATAGGAACATGGATAACATGAACCAATGCTGTGGTTTCATGTTGAGAAGCATTGACCATAGCATTGAAAGAGAAATTGAACAGGAATTGGCAGTGAGAGGAATATCCGGAATGTGTCCGTACGACCCAATGGGGACCGTAAAGTCGGATTCATGTTCAGAGTTATGATCCTCTCTGATTATTATTCTAGTTATTCTCTGGTCATATAATTGCTGATTTTAAAGAAAAGCATGTTTTTCATAATTTTGAACTTTTTAGCTTTTAAGAAAATCATGTTTTAATTAATATCTATTTAAATGACATAAACAAAATGTATGCGTTTGTATTTGTAAAATCTTATATTGTATTGATTCCAATTCCAGCCATATCAGTAATGATTATCATTTAGATAACGCACACCCTCACCAACATGACCTCTCAGTTGTGTGCCTGCAGACTGGTGTTGGCCACACTTAACTCTATGGTTAGATACCATTGACTCTATGGAATATGATTGATGGTATTAGTTCAAAGGCTTCAAATATGAAAAACATATGTCAACCCTACTCAGATTTCTCATTTTTTCCCACCAAACCAAACGATGTCTGCTCTGAGACAAAAATAGACACCATCTTGTTTCACCTGATGACATTTCACACTTGTGTTTGTATTAATAACCTTGAGGGAACTCAACAATTAACCTTCAAATATCACACTGAATTTGTCAAAATTAGCTGAAGCTCCTTCTGCCCTCGGCTTGGCCTTCTGGGTCTAGGTGAGGAAGAAGGAGTGAGCGCCAAAGATGAAAGTGTCTGGGGATCTCAGCAAAATCAAAAACAAATCTCTGGGAGCGTCGGGGTTAATCCCTTTGGCCGTCGAGGGCTTTGAAGTGCTCGACCATACGGTTAATTGTGAGAGTCGGGATTAGAGAAAGGTGGTAACAATTTAACCCGTGCAACGAGAGGGCTGAAGGCCACTGCTCAGGCCTATCAGGTGTTTGCAGATGTTGTGTTTGCCCCAGGAAAGCGACAGCAAACTCCTGGAGATGAAGGGGCGGCTTAACCGACCTGTAAGCTTTGTTTGCTCAAGCCCCCATCACATTGTAATTGGCTGGGAGGGGGAACAGAAGCCAGCTGATTGGACAGCTGATGCGTTTGACTGTTAATATTCTGTACAGTATGCTGGGCAGGCCTATGAGGACCTGACTAGATCATCTGTGTGTACAGGGATCAAGATTGTAAGTGTTGTTCTTTTAAAAGCATAAAAACGAATCGGTGTGCTGTTGATGGACCTGCAGATTTTCGGAAGACAAGCAACAATGTCAAATACAGCTTCAATGTCACTGTCATCCAATTTCAAAAATCCACATAATCATGATGTCCATTACGCTCATCTTTTCCATCTCGCAATGATATTCTCTGCAGATGGGACATGCCAGGACCAGGTGAGCACAACCGACCCGTCCATCCATTCAATCTCCACCGCGAACATCACGGTCCTCAGAACCAGAACAACTCCTTCAACCAGCAAATATCAGAAAATCAGGGGGGAAAAATTGTTTTTTTAGGCAACTCAATAGAGGTCTACTAGAAGAAATCTTCATCGTTTTATGTCTGTATGCCCCCGCGACAGCTGTGGCCACAGGGCATTAGGTTTTTGAGTCGTCTGTACATAATGACGGACGCGATATCTCAGGAATGGAATGGAAATTTGGTATGATCTTGGTGGTTCAAGGTCAATGAGACCTTGCTTTAACCAACTGTTGGCCATTCATTGGCCAAGATTTCTCACAAATGTCTCATAGGATAAATTTATGGTGGTCTTTTGTGTTTCTTTACCCACTGGAGCTTTGAATAAGGACACATCAAAGTGATTGGGGGCCTTGATCAATCACTGCATATTTATTTTTCAAAACCTATATATGGTAGAAGATGTTTGTGTTTTGAATTGCTATTTGGCGAAACAGTAAAAGCAACAACAACAAAAAAAACTCCTTAAAAACGCACTGGCAGTGTGTCTGTCTATAATCTGCTTATGTTGCATCTCTCTGGTGAAGCAGTATTGTCATTTCCTGCTCGGTGCTGCCTGTGAACTTCACATTGAACTTGCAAACACACATATTACTGTTGAGTTGTGTGGTACCTTCCCTCGTTGTCTCTTTCTTTCGCGTTTGTCCTGATGCTCTTGACAGCCGATGTCTTTTTGCTCCTGCTGTGGTGGGTTTGAGACTTGCTGGTACTGATCCCAGCTGCCACCTCGGCTTTCTTTTGCTTCTCTTCAGGTAAAACAGGCCATGTACAGAGCTGAGTTTACATTTAGAAAAGGACTTGAACCTGTTTGTTCAGTCTTTTCTCTGTTCCACCTGGTTGCATCTCTGCTGATAAACTTCAATCTTTTTGCAAGCGTCAGGATCCGTCCTGTCGCCTGACAGGATGCCGTAGAAATCATTATGTGGCCACATTGTAGGCAACAGTCTGTTTACCTGCCATAGCTGGCTAACCACATATAAATGAGCAAACAAAAGGAAATATAAACGCCTTAACAAGCTTGTGACCTGATTAAACTTCATCCATCGTTTCATGCCAATAGATGTAAAAGAAGTTGATTAAGTGCATTTAAAGCGGCAATTTAGTTCCCACCCACTTCACCTCCCCCTTTCACTTGAAAGACCAAAGAATAAACCAAATTTAGCAATGATAATCCACAATCATGCATAACCCAGTATTCTATTAATTCACATGTTGCTTGTACATGTTATAAACATTTGTACGCAGTATCTACACATTGTACCTATGGTTAAGCACTAAACACTAAAGTTAGGGATAGGTCAACAGATTTCTCAAGAAAAAGCCACACTTAATTCATGTCCTCTCTGCTTGAAGGCTGCTCACGCCTAATACTCCACCCCATCCTCCACATTTCCGGCTCACTAAATCAAGGTCACACCACGCCCTGCATTTGCACTCAACATATGCTTTGGAAATGAACCATTTGTTGCAGAATTGTGTCCAGCTTGGATACCTACTGGTGCTCACTAGTCATTTCTGTGAACCTGTAAACACATTGTACACACAGCTGGAGTAATGCAGTCAATGTGATGCAATGGGTTTCACCCAAGTAGATAGGGATCCATCAACGCTTACACTGTGACTGTAATGCAGAGGTGTCCATGATCATGAATTAATGGACAACGGGGACGCCAGACGGTTTCCTTCACAGGGCCAATTCATTCCTGATCATGGACACCTTGAATAGCATCATTCCCTTCATGCCATGGTCACTTGCCAAAAGAATACGAGTTTTTCACATTTTTTGCGTATCTCTGGAACAATCATTTCAAAAGGTTCCTAGAAGGTTCTCATGTCATGTAAATGTTCCCTAGTCCAGTAAATAGAGCTCATCGAACCCATGGATGGATGGATGGATGGATGTATACTTTATTCATCCTCAAGGAGAAATGTGTTTGTCACAGTAGCAAAGTAGCTTTGGTTCAGCTATGAGGCAGAAAACTAATATGTTGCTAGCAAGATTCAATGTCAATAGCATTGCATATGATTAAAAAACTTGAGATGTAATTTGACAGTGTGTTAGTATAGCTATTATAGCTATTCAGCCATGTCGTCGTCCCTGAACCAGTATCAAAACGTTCACAAAAACGTGATGAGCATAATGCTTGTATGAAGCTAACATTATGCTAGCTAGAGTCAAAGTCTGTTGAAAAACAGTAAATATGATTTGACGCTATATTTAACAAAACTAGCTAGTTATCCAGCCATGTCATCGTCCCCAAACCAATATCAAGATGTTCACGAATAAGTGTGTGCGGCAGCCTGAAGTAGCCTGCTGAACAGTGAGCAGGATGTGATACAAAGCGTCAGCAGGTTCAGAGGGGCTGTGTTCTTCTTGCAGCTTGTGGGTTCCAGCCTCCACCCTGTGGTCTTCAGAGGCAGACGGACTGAAGGACTACACACGTTTTCCTTCTCATTGTTGTAAATTATGATATTCAAATTCATTGTTTTCATTTAATGCAGCCCAGCAATTGATTTACAAAGGTGAACGGACAGTTCCACTGGAACCACGTAGATGTCCTATATCAGGAATTAATGGACACCCTGCAGCCAATCAGCATTGAGTATTTACCCTGAGCATGATATTAGCACATGAACTCTTTTATATCCGTCGGTTCAGTCCAAACATTAGCAGTGATGTCTGTCGATGTGTGTGGCTTGTAGGTGGTAGTGACAGATGTCCCTGCTTTGTGTTTACGCGTTCAAGGAAGGGAGACTGAGTTTTGTTTAAGGCGTCTGAGTCTCATGTTTGATTGGCAGGACAATGTAGATGGCCTCACATGACCCGACCCCCTGCTGGGATGGACAGAGGCCTGCGCTAAAACAGTCTGCCAGTTACACCTTCAGCGTGGCCTGGCATTGGGCCAATATAGCTTCTTAGTTAAAAAGTAGATGTTAGTTTGTCAATGCCATATACGTAGGATATGGTGCAGTTACTTTGATTGGTTACAGGGTGTGGATACAACATCATGAACATTTAAAAAAATGTTATTCAAGTTAATAAAATACACCTAAAATAGACAACCAACAAAAAAACTAACATTATCATCTTATACAAAGGAAGTGTGTGTTGTACAGTAGGAGTATTGCATTATTTTGTGCAGGTTTACACAACACTGCTGTTAATTAAATGATAATTTGTCATTGCCATTTTGACTGGAGTTAGTGGAAGACTGCATTTATGGAATTTATATCAGCATTAATACTTACCCACTCAGCTGAGGAGTGGTGACACCCACTATCATTGCCTTTCAATCTCTTCCCCATTTGACCTGGAGGAGCATGGCAGCATCTTAGCAGGCTCTAATCCTCCACTCAAGCTGTAGGTTGAACATATTAGCGGCGTCACCCCGGTTGTATGGTGCCAGTCTACTAGATGTCAGCACGGCACGCTGTCTCTCTGGCACCACCCGGTCCGTTTAGCTGAGGCCTTCATTCATACCCTCCCCGCCCACCAAACAGTGTCGGAGCCTTTTTTCACTTGTTTGTATCTCCTCCACACATCCCTGCTGTCTGTCATTCTGTTTATTTCATTTTCACACCGGCTTTCAGTCTTCTTTTTAAGGTACATTTTAAGTATCTCGTCTACATTTTAGCGTGGCTCATTGACTGATTAACTAACACGTAGCTTTAAGTGGAAATAGGTCTCTTTCTACACCACCCCTTTATTGTTCCGCTGGGTTCAATAGCTTAAAAGGCTGTGGCTGGTTTTCCAGCTGTGTTTTAATGTTGTCTAAATTAGCATTAGAATGTATTTCCGTTCTTTAAATAACCATCTTCTTCTCTCTTCTTCATTTTTGTTTGCACAATTTGTATTTATTACACCTCCAATGTACCCCCCCGTCCCCCCCCCCCGTCCCCCCTCCACCTCCCAGTGGGGGTGTTGTTTGTAAAGCATTATAATTTATAACGGAGCAGAGTGGATTTAATTTCAGTGCGCGGGGGCTCGCCAGCAGGGCGCCAGCCTGCAATCAGGGGAATCAGCAGCTCACACAGGGCCTTCAAACACACACACACACACACACACACACACACACACACACACACACACACACACACACACACACACAAAGCAGACCCCCACAAGGAGCCAGCTAGAATGGAAAGTATTATCAGTGGCCACAAACGGACAGTGTTTCTCGTCACCCAACTCCCTGGATGCTCCCTCTGCAGCCCGGCACCTTCTCAGCTTCACTTTCAAGCCTGCTGCTGCAGCTGCTCTCTCTCTCTCTCTCTCTCTCTCTCTCTCTTTCCCCCTCTCTGTTTCTCTGCAATTCCTCTGTCTGCGTCTGGCTTACATTATCTGCATCCTCCTCCCTCCCCTTTCTCTCCCTCTCTTACTCATTGTCTCTCATTACCACTCATTACCTATTTGTTGGGGGGAAGGCTTTCTCATCATAGACTGTGTTGCCTTCCAAAGACAATGAAGGTTCACCAGGAGGTCAAATCCAACTATTAGTCCTCCCTCGTCCCTGTCAAATATTTGCCTTTGTCCCTCCCTCTCTCCATCCCTCCTTTTCTGCCCTGGGGGGCCATTTCTTTTCCACCCTACCCATTTGCCAGTTGCAATTTCCCCTTCATAAATCCTGCTTCTGTAGCAAACTGTGCCAGACGGTGGGATGATCCTTGCTTGCAGAAGGTCAGAGACCGAACAAGAGGAGGAGGAAAAGACAATGTTTCTCTTTAGCTAGTCCATTGTGAATTGGATAGTGACCCTTGAAGCCAACATGACAAGTGTTAGTTTAGTGTGCATACAGTAGATTTGGAATTAGATTTACAGTACTTTTGCTTTTGATTAAAACTTTCCCCTCAAATTATGTCTGAGTTTATGCCACAATCTAAAACCTTCGACTGCAGAGAAACAATCAGTGACAAAGGGCAACAATAATTAAGGATTAAATTCAAAGAGACATTCTGCTTCGGTTCATTTTAAAAAGATTGTCTGACAAACATCTTGATAGTTTAAAGCAATACAAACAACGACAAAAAACTGTCTCTGCCGTGTACAAAAAGCACGTTTTATGTTGTGCACATTTCAAGGTTAAGAAACAAACCGTGATTTGGGGGTAGAACTTTTGTACAATTTTAGGAAACTTGGAAAGGATACAATTATCTTTTGATTCGGGACTATGTTGACATTGTATGTTTCTGCAAACCAATCTTATGATGAATGTCAACTATTTTAGTTTTTTGCATGCAGTCAAAGCCGGTGATGACAAGCAACGTGCCGAGCATGTGAAGTTGCATATTTGAACGACTGTTATTGAAGTAGCAAAAAGTCTACTAAGGGCCAATTGGAGGTGTGGTGTACGGGTCAAACAAACACAGGACTTTCACCCAGCAGACCGCTGCTTGTATCCTGTGCGAAACCAAAACGTAGACTTTGTGCTTTTTTGCGCTTGTTTATGTTTGACACGTAACGTTATATAAAAAGTCTGCTATGGGCGGCAGTCATTTATTTACCCTCCTTCCGTTTTGTCTGGTTACATTATTACATTATGTCGTTACATCGTTCTTGCGCTACGTTGTTAAAGTTGTGACAGATATTCAGTTACATTTTTACGTTATTATTTGAACACAAACTATGAACTATGAAGTTTTTCTAACCTTAACAAAGTTGTTTTGCTTCCTAAACCTATCCAAAGGTTTCACAGTAGTATCCACGTGACAAGTGTGATACAGGGCTAATATGAAACATATTTTTGCTTCAGAATAAATTACCTCCTGCTATGGTTTGCAGGAACGTACAATAATTGGAAAAACGTCAACACCAAACAGGGGCTCTTGTATCATAATTATTACTCTGAAACAAGCTATAAGATTAAATTGTGTGCTTTTAATAAAGCCCTTTTCCTACTGTACAAAAAAAGCCAACAACACCCACTAACATCTGGCTTTTGTCTTCAGTGGGAAAGGTTACAACCTGCAATCATTCCCGGGCAAAATGAATGTGCAGTAGTGATATGTATTTATAGGCTCCAGCTCCACTCGGCAGTGGGAAAAAATGACACCTGGATGGACACGCTAATTATTTGCTGGTGCAATGTTTTGAGAAGCGTATCGAAGTGAATGTATAATACATCAAATCAAAAGAGATAAACCAGAAATAGCAGATATGATCAAATAAGTAACCACCTTAACAATTGCACAACTCTGCTTCTGCTGCATCGGCAAGTCTGTGACATCGAACACGACAGAGCAACAGAGCGGCCGGTGCAGCGGCATGGCACACTCATCATGGGAAAGGAATTTATCGCCTATTTTGAGCAGCTTTCTCCATGTTTCAAAACCTGCATCTAGGCGCTCATTGTGGGAAAAGGGTCTAATATTAGCACGTGCTGCTTCTCCGCTGTGTCTTTGCAGCTGTACGAGTCGTTTTGCAGTGCTGCACATCACTAAATCTCACCTCATCTTGTATTAGTTTGTTGTGCTTTATCCTCTGGGATGCAGATAGTTTTAATCTGAGGCCTTAGCCACTGTGTTGTTCTGTTCCTGCTGTTATATTAGGATGATTGGACATCTGCTGTGGGGGTGCTAAGCTGGGAACACTCGTCCAATCTCCAATAGGACATTTGTCTGTCGCTGAAGCAGCAGCATCGTTCCTGAGTGAGTGTGTGTGTGTGTGTGTGTGTGTGTGTGTGTGTGTGTGTGCGTGCGGCGCAGTCGGTTTGATTTAACGACAGGAAAACAAACACCCGGGGTGCTGATCAGAAACAGAAAAGGGAATGAATATGTAGACATGGACTGGATTTTTTTTTTTTTAAGATTGAATATTTTGTGTATTGTTGCTGTACACTTTTAGAAACTGAGCTCCATCCTTCTCCATTTAGTATAATGAATACCTTCTCCACTCCACTCCTTGTATTTGCTCGCCTTTATCTAACCCCAACTAACGACTGCAAGAAATGCTTTATGAGCTCAGAAGAATAACACACAAGCACAACACACACACACACACACACACACACACACACACACACAGACACACGCGTGCTGCAAAAGGTTTGGCATCTAAAAGCCACAATTAGCTCATTTATATTTGCTGGACATTTCTAGACCACATGAATTGGACAGGAAGCAGGTCATTTCTCTCCCTGTTCCATTCTCCAGCAGCAAAGGTTCAGAGGAAGGGCTCATCTCATAAAGGCCCCAACATGAGCCTTTTTATTTGTGGATACCTGACCCCCACACTCCACTCTGTCTTTACAAAAATGAAACCGTGTGCACTAGATTAGTCATTTGATGTCCGCGAGGTAGAGATGAAGGGTGAAGTTTGGCATTATTTAAAATGATTTGTGTTGAGGTGTTGGGCCTAATGTGTTCAGGGTACAGAATGAACCGGCGTTCACAGAATAACGATTTTAAAAAGATAAAAGTGCCCGTCGTGAAGAGAGAGGAGGTTTTGGTAATGAATGGACAGACATGTTGCTTAATAGAAACACGGTGTTACAGCTCACTGAGGATGAACAAGGAAACCCACGAGGAATGACAAACCCATTCAGGGCAGACACCAAGAGGACAAGGCTGTAATAGTGTTGATATGATTTGTTCTTTACATTTTGAAACCTGATACAGTGATGATGGGCAATGACCCTTATCTCAAGAGAAATAAAGGTAAGCTCAGATAATTCACCACTACCTGTCACTGCTGGTAAATATGACACAAAACATCCCCAAGAGTATGTTGCTGTTGTTTTAACCGGCTATTTCACTCAACTTACAAACTCACTCCCCGTTCATGTGGTGATGCTTGGTCAGTAAATATTTGGTGTTTTTTCTCACTTATCTCTTGCACTATCTGGCCATGCAGATGTTTTCGGTTTGATTTATTCAAAGTCTTAGATCTCTCTGAGAAGCCTGCCTCCACCCCCACACAGTGGAGCTGAATGGAGGTTAGTTCATGGTGCTCATCTTTTTGCAAAAATAGTGTCCCTTTGACTCTGCATAATCCACAGAACACACGTTCTACTGCTGTCTTTGGTTCTACTTGTTTGGTAGAACGTACTTCTGATTTAAACATTGTGCACTTCCATTGGATTTGGGTGGAGGGAGAACTCACAACCTGCTCAAATAAAACCAACACCAACCTGGATACCATGAAGTAAGTGGATGTCCATTCCCCAACCAGACCTCATACAATGACAACACTTGTCATGGTCTGTCCATACAACATATTGCACACGTGTTGCTGTTATTGACCCCCCTCAGTACTAAGAGATCAGTCAGCTCACCCTGGATAATCCTAGTGATTACAGCTACATCTATATCATGAAATGTACTGTTGTGAAACATACTAAGTAGCAGAAGCCAACATATATTATACACCCAGTGATGACTTTGGTGGAACAACTAAATACAGGAACTACACACACAGCAGGCCTTCTCATGTTTGTCCTGTTTCTTTTGCATTTAGGTGTGCCAGTTTCAGGACATGGAAGTAGTCACACCTGTGCTTCTCCTGCTCTGACGCGTCAAAATGTCTGCGCTGCATTTCTTACTTTACACTTTTTGTCTTTGCACAATTGCCGCTGTTTTCCCGAAAATGACCCACGGTTTGGTGGGTCCTTTTTCTCCCTCGCCCTCCTTGTTACTTCTGGAGTGATTCATTAATGTGGGAGACCCTCTCCTCCAATCATATTTGAATATTCTGACAAACCTGAGTGTCGCCGGGCAGATTGTGGCTGCCAAAAGAATTTCTCTGCCAATGGAAATAAACCTAATGACCTTGGTTGCCTTGCCAACTTCTAAAGACTGTGTGTGTGTGTGTGTGTGTGTGTGTGTGTGTGTGTGTGTGTGTGTGTGTGTGTGTGTGTGTGTGTGTGTGTCACACTAATGGCTTTAGAGTTGTAGTTGTTTCATTTAAGTCAGAGTTATGAAGTGCTATGGAGCCCTTTTAGGTTTGAACCTCCCTTGGCAGCAGTTAGGATCTATATTACAAAGGTTAGACGGCTTTACAGTCATCAGTTTCTTTTTCCTTCTTGTGCGCGCATGTACACACACACACACACACACACACACACACACACACACTTGAATGAACCTGCATTGGCCATAGTCTTTATACATGAGCTATACTCAAATTTAATCAAAAGTCCTAATGGGTTCTGTGTGGGACGTTCCCCTTGTTTGTGTGCGTGTGCGTGCGTGCAAGAGAGACTGTGTGTTTGTACGTAGGCAGGCCAGAGGGGGCCTGAGAGCAGCAGCGGTTGATTGGAGGGCACATGTGTGATGTGGCTGAGAGATCAAACACACACTTGATGAATGTGAGAGCGGAGGGGGCGCCGCTCCTTTTCTCCGCTTCTGATCAAGGTTGGGGTGTTCTCGGTTCACTACACACACACACACACACACACACACACACTTCTTTCATAGAGTGAGTCATTGACAGTAAGAATGCTGGTCAAGCACATTTATATTTTTCCACTTATCTACATTTCTACTGTGTGTGTGTGGGCGTGTGTGTGTGTGCGCATTTGTGTGTCTGTTGGTTTGTGAGCTTGTTGCCAGTAATGAGGTCAATCTCCTGTGTGGAGCTCTGTGTGTCTTTATCTCTGTTACATGGCTGCGGATTATTCTCATCACTCTCAACACCACTTTCACTCTCAGCTCTCTCTCTCCCTCTCTCTCCCTCTCTCTCCCTCTCTCTCTCCCTCTCCCTCTCTCTTCCTCTCTCTCTCTCTCTCTCTCTCTCTCTCCCTCACCCTCTCCTTCACGCCACGCTGACTGCGCTGCACACATTCAGCGTCATCTTCTCCTGCTCCTATTGCATTACTCTGGAGGTTGAAGTCTCCTCCGACAGCCCAGTTTGATTCCACATGTGGAATATCTACTGGTTTCATTGGGATATCTGTAATTTGATGAATGTTGTTTTCCTACCGGGAAGCTAACAATATATTACTCATAGTTTTTGTTTAAAATACCTGCTAACAATATAAACTAAACAATATATGTATATATTTTTTTCAATTAAAGTTACTTCCTAAAATGTATGCTCATGTCAGTTGTAATTATAAATGTGTCTCAAAAATCTTTACGATCAGTCCAACACAGACCTTCGATATAAATGACGGAACACTCCCGCACAAAGGTGATATAACATAATATATTTGTATTTATCTTTTCTGTTTCACGTCAAACTAATTGGGATAATGACCATCTTGCTTAAATTGTCCCCTGAATGAGTCATTATGATGCTTAGATATGAACACAAGCACCTTCATTCCCATGAAGGGCTATTTTAGTGAATATTCACGATCGTTAAATACTTATTTCAAGTTGATGAATGAGTGATCAATTGTTTTCATTTACTTTTGTGTGGAAATTCAAACATAATATAGATCCATATGAAATGATTCGTAATATTGATATGGTCTTTGCACAGGAGAAAGATTACATTTTGTGAGCTGGATTTTAAACAGACCTGTTCGCACACATTTTGATTGTGCTTTATTATCTGAATACATGTCAGGGTTCTGAGCTGATTTACCTCTCCTTCAATTTGCTAAATTATGTTTTCAGTCATTCTACCTGTAGCAGACCCCAGCCGGACGATGGTAAAAGCGTACTGATGATGTCAGAGTCAGCTTGATTGATGAACATAAGTTTATTCCTTCCTCCTTTATTCTCAATCCATATGTCCCAAAATCAACGTAAGAGCTATGGAACACATAAAATAAAAACGAGCTCTTTTGAGTGTGAAAAAGTTAGCTAGCATTAGCACCTTATTACATACATGCAATTACACATTGACAGGTTAACTAAAACAAAGTCACAAAACATGTAATAAAAACCCAATAAAACACAAGTACCTTGTTCCCGTTCCAGCTAGGTGCTTAGCCGTTCCTACATTGTCTTTTCTACGTCACACACCGTTACCTTCATTATACACCGTCATTTTGACCTGCTTCTAAAACGGAGTCAAGTTAATAAATTTACATATACTTCCGGTCTCGCCGGAAGTGCTTCAGAATAAAAGGACCCGAAACATACAAAGACACTTACAAAATAAAAGCTTGCAGAAAATAATCACCCTATCAAAAGATCCTCTTCAGGGTCAGTTTCACTACCTAAAACCTATTGGAAGTTCAGCACCCAGTGCTTAATATGATTCTACCGCTGAGTCATGATATTATTGTGCAATATGTGTTTCTATATTTCCATCCAGGACTTTGTGTGTATCTGGTTTCCCAGCCCCTCATAGAGCTGATAGCACTACAGATATGTCCAATCATGTGAGAAATCTGAGACGTAACGTCTCACAGATTTCTCACATGAATGGACATATCTGTAGTGCAAAGTCCTTCACAATCATACGTCTCACATATATAAAGAATGCAGCATCCCTTTAACCGAGACACTGATCCAGGTGAATAGAACTGATAATAGAGCCTTTATTAAAAATGGTATCACCCAGCCAGTGGCATACATGTTGCATACTTAATGCAGAATTCTAATTAGTATTACTGTTTTTATTATTGTTATCAGATTCCAAATGAATTAAATTGTGTTCTCATCCTATATTAAGTAATGCCACATAAACTGCTGAGGAACCCTGAATTATTATATTAAGTCTTTGTTATTTTTTTTATCATGAAAATTAAAAAAAAAAGAAGTTATTGTATATTGATATATCTTTGCCGCATATGTTTGCACGCTGTTCTGATCAAATTAAAATGCTCCGCACAATTGCCAACCATACCAACGTTGATCTACAGAGATTAAATTATGGCATTTATATATACAAGTTTTTTAAATTAATTAATTACATTTTTTTTGTATATATATATATATATATATATATATATATATATATACGTATATATATATATATATATATATATATATATATATATATATATATATATATATATATATACGTATATATATATATATATATATATATATATATATATATATATATATATATATATATATATATAAAGTGTTGCTTGTTCCCTCTTGCTGGTTTGGAGTCAAATCACTGGACAAAGTGTGTCACCTTTGAAATAAAGGCCGGGCTGAGAGAAGAATCTGAGGCCGCCATGATAGTGGCTGGTCGTCTAAATGTCTCTTCTAGCTAGAATGCAGGCTTGTTTTGGTGCTCTGCTTGTATCTCAGTACACCCCTGTGTGCACCTATTTTGTTGTACAGACACACACAAACACACGCATGTGTCTGTCTCTCTTCGCAGTCTGTTTCACCATAATTGTTAACACCCCCCTGCTCTCTGTTCACTTCACACATGACGTGGCCCACCTTTTCACCCATCTGTCGGACCTACTCTCTGGGTGTGTGTGTGTGTGTGTGTGTGTGTGTGTGTGTGTGTGTGTGTGTGTGTGTGTGTGTGTTGTGAGCTGTCATGCGAGGCTGGAGCGGTGTTGATCAGCGGGCCAAGCCGATGGCATATGGCCATATCCTGGGGTGCTGTGGCATGCAGGAATGCGGGATAGCAAACTAAACGGACAGGAGCTTGTGCACATGGCTGTACGCAGAATGATGTGCCAACATTGCATATGCAACTCATCAAGTGTGTTCTAAGCACCCATTTCTCTCTTAAATAACATCTCTGTCCATAGTGTGGGAGTTATGTACCGTCCATCAGAGGGATCACTAAAGACTACTCTGCTTATCCTCCTTAAAATACGGTTCCTCAAGGTAAATGGACCTGTACTTGTATATCTCTTTACTCTTCAGATCACTAAAATAATGGGAGGGGCTCATCAAGAGTAACTAACATTCATACCAAGGACACATCGCCATGGGCTCGCAGAGCCAGGTATCGAGCCGCCGATCCTCTGATTGAAGGACGACCCTGCTCACCACTGAGCCACCGTCGCCCCCTTGGTCCCTTTGTCCGGTTTTTAAGCAGGTCCTCATTTTCAGAGAATGGTTGCTGTATTTACAATACCTGCTCTAATAATAATAATAATAATAATAATTTTAATTATAAAGCACATTTCACAGACAAAAGAGGTCACTGTACAGTTTAAAAAAACATAGTAAAAACACATTAAAAGATGGAGTAAAAACCACAATAAAACAAGTGGTGAAAAATAAATAAATAAAAACAGATAAAAAGCTGGAATTTTCAGGTGTTTAAAACAAACGCCAGCGTGAACAGGTGACTCTTAAGTGCTCTAGAGTTCTGAGCACACAGAAGTTTAAGAGTTCAACTTGAATAGCTCTTGGAAATCCAGGAGGCAATGAGGTGCAGCCAGGAGGAAGCTTTGATTATCTGCAAGCCTCCTAGTTTTGCCATTCAAAACAGGTAGGAACACTTTATTATATTGCCATTTCCCATTGGGATAAATAAAGTGCTCTTTTTATCTGTGCAAAAGGTTCGGCTTCGCTACTCAAAGCTCCCCGTATGCAGTGTACATAGTCTAATGTGCATCAGTGTTGGGATCTGTGGTATGGAATACAGCAACTCTGCTTTCCCCTCATCATTTATTCATATCGCCTGATTGAATGACTGAATGTGTATGTTTTCCCACATTGTATGGGTGCTCACACTTTATCTCATGTACTTGGTGTGTGATGCATTTCAACCTGGGCTGCCTTCATGTTTTCAGTGCTCCCACAACAAACCGAAAGACTACCATGCAGAGATTTAGCATGTCATGCTACCAGCAGCCCAGTCGCCAACAAGAAATGTTGGCTTTTAACTCTTTTTTTTTAACACAGATTATGTTGGATGTCTGCGTTTTTGCATTTGCTGTTACTTCACACTGTTCCACTGTTATTTTACACGTTGTAACATTGTTTGGTTGTTGGAAATGTGCTAATGCCAACAATTTAGGCCAGGGGTCACTAACAGGCGCACTGCGATGATGAGCGCCACTACGAGACAAAGCACAACTCCTTTGATCAAACGTACCCACTCACATCCAAAATGAAGGCACAGAAAAATAAAAAAAATAAACCTAAGATCAGAATCCTGACACATGAATTGACTGACCATCAATGATGTTAAAGCTGCAGGACAATTCAGCTAAATTATTTTTTCTAAAAATTAGGTAGTTTATTTTAAGTCACATTTTTCAAAAGCTTTCTGTTTTAAATCCAGCCTTTAGTTTACTTGAAAAAAGATAAGATAATGTATTTATTATTAGAGTATGTTTTATTCATAATTAATCCAGTTCAATTGGAAATCTGTAATAATAAATATTGTTTAAATGTTTTGCATGAGGAAATTATCTCGAACTGGACCTCACTGAAGTTTAGTTGAATACTTCTGATTTCGGCCTTTGACATCATCAGCCTACTTGCTGCACCCATGTCATCAGCTGGTATACCATATACTGTATGTATGAGCCTATGTATCCTGCTCCATCTACCCTCATGTATTTTGATCAGCAATGTATAGGAATGCAGTGTTTTTCATGTTCCAGTTGTAGTCTCATTTTAGTGTGTTCACCTCATACTAAACATGCATGTGAGAGAATGTATTCTTATATTCCTGTGTGTTTTTCCTTCTGTTGAGGTCACAGCGTTGTACATATTTTGAAGGAAAGGATCAGAATGCATCGAGCAAATTCAGCCTAGTTTGGCATTTAAACATGCGTATGGAAAACTTCTTTCCATTCCAACCATGTTTTCCTTTTTGATTTGCAAATTCTTGTTTGGAAAAGTGAGAAGAAGAATTCATCTGGACACCGTGTGTTCATTGCAAGCTGAACTTTGAATGATGACACAAAGATACTTCACAGTGGAATTTTTTTGTCACATTTGACCAACTCACTGACTTAACTCTAGATATCTCAGTAGTCTTTCAGGACCTATTATTTGATTTTGAATCTAATCTTTAATAAATGACTGGTATTGTATTGTCTGGTTCGGCAGGAGGAGTGATTCATTTCCTCTAACCTAATGCAGATTGCTGGTCCAGATTTTAATCCAGTGATTTTACAATAGCAGTATTATAATGACGCTTACAAGGGATAGAATGTGAGAGCGAGTAAAAGGGAGAACATTGGCATGGCAAGCGGTAAAGTCTTAACCCTTGCTCCTCTGTGTTGTGGATTAAATGTAGCCTGTTTATTACAAGCTGGATTTGGGAATAGAGGATTAAGTGGTCCCTCACCTCTACAAGAACAGCTCTGGGATTGCCATGGGATAGAGTATATATGTATTAGGACGTGGTACTTACCATGCTGCTCACAGTGGGAGCAAGGAGGATGTGATCACTGAACATGATGACATGACCTTCCCTTTATTTCTGATTTCAAGGAGGTTCAAATTGAACAAAGGCCTGACAAAGAAGTTCTGGTCTGAAATACAGATATCATGTCACGGCTTGTCTAGCAACAGGGTTTCTACAGATTGGTGAAAGCAGGTGGCTCATGGCTGATAAACCCATCGTCAACTCCAGATGTGGAAAAATTAAGCCAAAGTGGAAGACCCAAAAACTGCAGTTCCTCGAATGGCCACTTGACCTTCATGTTAACATGCCCAGCATCACAGCAGAGACTTGTTTACAGCCCGTTTTTTGTGAATGTGGTGGTGAGAGATACTAACTCTAAGTAAACTACTAAATCACTACGTGTGTGTGTGTGTGTGTGTTCCAGGAAACAGGGATCATTGTAATTGACCTTTCAATAAGTCCCGCCCCCTGCTGCGACTACCTCAAGCTTATCAGAGCTACCATGGTGCACACACTGTCAGTAACTGCATTCCCTGCATATTATCAAATTGTATCAAACTATTTCAGAGAAAAGCCAGACAAACAGACACAACGTGTGTGAAGGAAGCAAAAACAGGCGAAAAGGATAAGTAATCTGTGGTGTAGTGCAGAACGACTGGCCTGGACTTCCTGCTGTGTCCTATTTTCTGACTGTCAGGCCTTGTGGCTCTAGAAGTTGTTTGAGAAGTGTTCATCCGATCTACTTCCCACTTGGCGGGTGTACTGCTGGGGACCCAAGGACGAGCAGTGTTATAGGTGGTGCGACGTCGACACGCGTCACGTTGGATATTAATGACACGTGAATAAACAAGCTCTGTGTGGCGAAGGCGGGGCTTCAGGGCTCTGGGACTGAGTGGAGCATGTTGTCTTCAGCCGGGTATACGAACAAGCGATCGGCACATTGCGGACGGCCTTGAGCGCAGTGTGGCCACAAACTCTGATTATTTTGATACCAGGAAATTCTGTGACTATAATGTTTTCATTGCAGTGGAAGCCCGGAGGCATGAGGACTTGCCTCGGCTGACTGTTGTGTTAGTTGGTGTCTGGAGGACACGGAGGCATTCGTTGGCTCTCCTCTGCAGAAATAAAGGGAATGTGTGCATGTGTGTCTGATGTTGTCTTTAACAGTTTCCCTCTGAAATCTTGTCAGACAAGCCATCACACACACACACACACACACACACACACACACTCACACACTCTCTCACAGAGCCTCAGAGCCATTGTTTCTCACACAGCAGGGCACAGAGTCGATTGCCGGTTGTGGAGCATTATCGGCCTGCGTGTGTGTGTGTGTGTGTGTGTGCGTGTGTGTGTGTGCGCGTGCGTAGACATTCTCTCAGCTGAGGGAGCTGGTTCACGGGCCGGTCAGAGCTGCCTTATTTCCTTTTAATTGACTTAAGATGGGCAAACAAGACCTCAGCAAGCACACGGTACCTATTACACTCACACACATTAAACACACAACGCAGCCCTACGATTGCTCCTGCGTGTGTTAGTTGCTTTACAGTTCCATCAGACTAAATGATGGGTTGTGTTTTCCTACACATGGGAGACAACTCTGAATGTTGGTGGGAAGCCCAGTTCAGACCAAAGATTTGCCACGAGGCGAAACCGTTTTAGGACGTCACAGGGGAACGTTGCAGCGGTGTGAACTGACCTCAGCTAGTCAAGTTACTAGCGGCTGGTTTCAGAACATGTCACCTGTTTCAACAGCGTGGAGCGGTGTCAGCTGGTCCAATCAGTTACAAACTGTCAGCAGGTAGAACGGTTTTGGGCTGAGGAAAGAGAGGGTGGCTTCATATATAACCAAAGCATGACAATGAACTCAACAAAGAAGCTGCCCTTGGTCACATAATAACTTACACAATGACTGTGGCTCAGTGGTAGAGTGCCCCCGCAGGCTGTCCCTGTGCTGTGTGAATGGGTGATAGCTCTGATGGGCAGGTGGCACCTTGCATGGTAGCCCCTCCCATCAGCGTATGAATGGGTGTGAATGGGTGAATGATGACGAGTCGTGTTAAAGAGCTTTGCGTGTTGTACAAGTCCATTTACCATAAGCCCCCTGGGTATTCTACACCCGTGGACTGATCCGAATCCTTGACAGTTCATCCACAGATTGTAAATAAGAAGTAGACATCGTCACCGTGACATCACCCACTGGTTTATGAACTACGGTTTTGACGCCTTGGGTTTAGCATTTTGGTCGTCGCCATCTTGGTTTTCTCAAACCACAAGTGACACCAGAGAGTGGAGCTACATTTTTAGGCTAAAATGTTAACTTTCATGAGTCAATCGCCTTGTAGCCCTGCCATAAAGCATACTCTGAATGGACCATCATTTACTAAAGGAACATCTTGCTGTATTAAAGAGGACTTGAAACTAGAGATTGAGACACAAAAGGACTTATTTTTGGATCCAGAGGAGCGGCCTCTTGCTGGATATGTGAAATAATGCAAGTTTAGGGCACAGAACCAGAGGATGGTCATTCAATGCAAGAAATGATATTGAGCGACAAAAAGCTGGATGCTAGAACAGAAGTACAGACAGTCCTTGCTATGGAGTCAATGCACTGCTGTGTCTGGTGGCATTAGTGTAACAGACACAGGCACATTTCAATTCATCTGCTCGTGAATCTTTGTCAGAACTGAGCTTTCGACAAGTAGTTTTTAGCAATAATATTTCTCCTATTGCCAACAATTTTGTGTTGACTACTGTCACACACCATGGGACAGTTCTGAAGAGAGGTCAGCTCCTTGATTGCCTCGCAGGTTCCTCAATATGGATTTAAGAAGCAGCTGAACATGTATCTGCATGACTTCTGACCAGACGTTGCTAGTAGTCGTGTTCTAAGCTGAAAGTCTCTCGATTCATAATGAGTGTTTTTTTTGGTTCGGACTATACGTGTAGAAAAGGACTTTCTCATTTTGTTTCCTTTGGCCTGAACTGCAATGCTCGCCTGCTGTGAGAGCAACGTTTATACTCTGGCTTTTACTTGTTAAGTATGCAATTTCTAAATAATTTCTAAAAACTATGAAAAACTGCTTTTACAGAATAATATGACGGCATCATGTACAATTGCCCGTATAAGTGCATGTGGTAAGAAAGAGCAGCTTAATGAGTTCTACAACCTGAAATATAGGACCATGATGGAAAACTCCCACACATACACAGTCCAACCATGTTGTCCCAGAGCTCTGCCCATGAAGGGTTTCTTGGTGTGACCAGCAGCTGATTCGGCTGCAGAGGGTGAGCTAAGAAGCCTTTCAGCCCACTAGCTGTCAGCATCCTCAGGTGCTGCGTGGCTCCATGGACAGCCAAACTGTGCTTCCACATGCTGCATGCCTCACTCACTCATCTGCCCTCTCCAACCATGGATATGCATGCCGAGGAAAAACAAGTATGCTAACACACATTTACAGTATATCGCCGGCACAGATTTAAAACACAACTTTTTTCTTTTTTATTTCCTGTTTGTCTCCTGCAGGTTATTCCTAAAAAGGAAGCTCCTCGCTCTCAAAATTACCATTTCAATTGTTTTTTTGTTTCTGTTATTTTTGTTTCGCTCTTATTTTTTTCCTCGCAAGCGTGCCTATCATTTTCATAGCCCCTTCTTCCATCCATCCATCTATCAATCCTTCCATCCATCCGTCCCTCTCTCCCTCACTACCCAATCATTGTTTTATCATTGGTGTGTGAGAGAGAAGAGGACAGGCGAGAGGAGAAGGAGGAAGAGAGGAAGATGGCCAGCTTTCTACTTGTCTGTCTTTCTGTTTGTCTGTCTCATTTCTGTCCAGGTATGGCCTCATAGAAAGTGGCTGTCCTGAAGCCCAAATCCATTTGATAATAATATGTAATCATAAAAATATTCAAGCCAAACTTAAATTTCAATGAGAAGTCTGAAAACCGACAAACTACTAAGACCATGTGCATGTTGTTTTCTAACTCAATTGCTGTCTTTATGACGCTTTTATCAAGAAGACCCGGTCACCCAGATGTGGTGATCACACTCCCACTGCAGCCTCGTCATCTTGCGTCAAGCTTTCATTAAAAACAAACAGTAGCCATGAGTTGGCCAGGATGTTTATGTCGCCGCCCAAATGAGTCTCTTTTTACACGTGACCATAGGTGATTACACAATACCAGTGTTATCACTGTGTCACAGCACAGGGAGCACTGGAGGAATGATCTGCTGTCCAGCCTCGGCGAATGAATGAACCCTAATGGTGTAGTCACAATAAACTGTATGCGTTGTTTACATTCAAAGCCAGTGGAAGCAAAACATATGTCATTCAGAAAATAAAAAGATTTAAAGTTGAGCGAGAACTTTGCGCGATGATGTTAGATTCTTGTCTTGAAGTCGTTTCATCAGAAATGTAGGACGGCATTATTTTAGACGTGTTTGGTCACTACTTCATATTCATACAGACTAACCTCTGTGTTAAATGTTTGTATATAAACCTCATAGACGGCCTATGGTATAAACAATTACGCTGCTGTCATAGTGATGCCTCTGACGTTATTTGTATGCTTGATGCAGCAGCTACAATGTTAGCATAGCCTAGCTCCAAACTCCATTCAGTTAACAAGCAATTTGAAAGCTGATTTCCTGTCGTCTGGCAGACAGACCTGACAAAGCAGGAAGTCACATCCTTATGTAGTTATTTCTGCGCCCGTTTGCTGCAATTAAATCACAGCGACATCTATTGATTCTGGGTTCACACCGCTGTAGTAACGTGTGCCTTGCTGGAGACAGTGAACACAGCTCGGTGACACGCCTCCAGATGATGTCATGAACCCAGAGAAAAGGCATAGCTGAGACTTCCACGACGTGTACAAAGCAGCAATAGTGGTTACTGATGGATGGGTTACTGGGTGATGACATGTCGTTGGTGTCTACGTGGAGGTGAGCCCCCCTCCTCTCTGCCTTTGGTTTGCACATGGCATCATGGCTCCAGCTGAACCAGCTACTTACAGCAACATATACTGAGTTTCAGTACTTGAGGGGTGGAGGTTAATATTTGATGTCCATCCCTCCCTCGACAAAAGGAGTTTCCTACTATTCCACGGCCACCGCCAACTTCCCTGCTTTGTTGTTTCCGCCCTCCTCCGTTCTGCATCAGTCCAGGACAATGACCATTATGTGACAGCTGACGAGTTTTACTTTGAAATTATTCAGAGCCATTGGCTTCAACCTAATTCAATCAAAAATAACTTATGGCAGAAATGAAGGTCACGCTTACCCTTTCGATGTGATTTATGTCATCGGATAACAGCATTAACTGTCTCTCAGATCGGATCTCGCTGGCGTTGGGCTCAGACCATAGGCTGAGGTGGCCTGGCTCGCGTTGTTTGGTTCTCACTGAGGAGTGGACCGCATGTGGACACAATCCCGACAATTCATCAGACAGGTCTCCATCATCTTCCCCCCAAAGGGGGAAAGCAAAGGGATGAGAGGAGGAAAGCCGAGGCTGGAGCCCAACTGAGACCTGTTTACTGATGAAAACACAACTTTTTCTGAATTTGCAAACAAAATAACAAACTTCTACAGGAAAATGTGTTCATCACTGAATTAGTGCAGCTCTCAATAAAACAAGTCATCTAATACTGCCGGGAGAAAGAGTGAGCAGCCAAAATAACAAAGGAAATGTGTTTGTCACTGAATTAGTGCAGCTTTGTTAGTAGCTATGTTCTCAATAATAAAAGTACAAAAGAATCCAATAATCCAAGAACATGTTTATCCACTGTTACAGCGGCTCCAAGGTTGCATTGAAAAGTGTGAACGGTGAATTGGAAATCCTCTGATTTACTGTGGCTGCAATTAATACACTATGTGATATTTTCATTTTTTACATAAAAAAACAGTTTATTAAGCAGATCTCTGCTACAAATTCATTCTTAAAGACAGTAAAGTTCCACAAGTGTAAGGCCACCAAGAAGTAGCAACAAAGAGCTAGATGAAGTTGTGCCAAATATTTTAAAATATTACATCTAATGGTTAAATTAGCATGGCAACATATTCATTAACATTCTTAAAAAAAAAAAGCGCAATATCAATGATTTAGCCAGTAAAATGTAACACGATAAAGGCATTATGTTTCCAATGCCAGAAGTGCTGCCTCATAGAAGCAGTTACAAAGGGCGCTGGGCTCAGCTGTCTCTTGTGTTGCCGTACAGGTTCTCTATGGAGCAACTCGCACAAACACACACTCAACACACACTCAGCAGCGTTCGCCCTTTAGACAGAGGATAGAGCTTGTATTGTACATCCAGGATGAGATGGAGGGGAAGGAGGGCACTTGTCTACGTAGAGGACCGGCCCACATGGTCTCTTCAAACAGCCGATAATAATACGCATACAGTATACCACTTTGAAAAATAAATACATAATAAAGATATGTTCCTCTTGGAAAGTTTTTGGCTCATCAAGCTGTACTAAGATTACCTTGAAGTTTCTGTGAGGAACTTTTAACTGGTTATAAAGCGGTCTCAGTTTAATACTGGTACCTCTGTGCCCTCTACAAAACCAGAACCAGGACTGTAGGGAGCAGACGGTCATGAGAGGTTTTCTGAAGGGAATCTGGTGCTCAGTTCTGCTTTTGTTAAGTTTAGTTTTGAATAAAGATGGATGCTTCGTTTCGGTTCTTCTTTGCTTCCTATGTTCACCGAAGGTTTGGTGAGCGTGGAGCCAGCATGTAGTATAGAGACAAGGAACACACGGGAAACTTCATAATCTGTTTTCATCACAAAGTGGAAGAGCTGACCTTCAAGGGCAACCTTCAATAACCTTTGAAAAATATTTTTAGTCTGTTGTTGTTATTGTACATACAATATGTGTGAAATGAATCCCTTGTATCTAGACCCCCATTGCTGTGATCTGGGGTCTAGTTTGATGGTTTATAACCAGTAACTCTATCCTGTCTGTATTAACCAGTATAAGTCCTTCAAGTTGTATTTCAGTGTATATGTATACAATCTAGATTCACATATGAATATGCTGTAAGCCATTCGTATTGTTCTCAGTGACTGTGACCATCTCAAGTCTGCATTAAACAGTGTATGTTTGAACTGAAGCAGAGGTCTAAGTGTGTGTGCTTGGACTCACACACAGACGCCACTCACACCACACCATCTCCTCTCAGTCCCAGCTCATTTGGGCATTACAGCCAACGTGTTGTGTGTGAGGACCAAAGACAGCCTCCCGTCATGTCGGCCCGTGGGGCAGTGTGTCTGTGTGACAGTGTCCACATATGGGAGCCAAGAATGGTGTTTGTGTGCATGCGTCTTTTCTATTATTTATGCATATGGGTGAGTGTTTGAAGGGGGTCTCTGTTTAAACTAAATAAATAACTGCTTGTGGTGTGTACTCAATATACATTAATGTATTCCACACAGTAAGTATCCATTTATTTATCGAGTAAGATATTTCCGTATGTCTTAGGTGCTGCTGCTAATTCTCTGGTATTAATATAGTACATCTCCTGTAGTTTTCATCCTTTTAATTGTCAGTTGCATATTTTTTAAACACCCACATTCCCTGAATTCATTTTCAGTCTTTTAGTTTTTCACAATATAACTATTACGTCACTCAAGTGTTGCTCGGCATGTAAATAAAACTGGGTTGCACCGTGAAAAGTTCCTTTTTTGCTGTGATGAGCATATGTTGGTATATTTCCATCGTGTGCACTACTCCAGAAAATTAACAGCATAACATAATTTGTCTGAACATTTCAAATGTCTTGTGGATATTGGCCTTAGTCTCTTAGTAGCAGAAGTTGCCTGACAATGTTATAGGGGACACTTCTGTATTCTCAACCAGGACCCTTTATTTTCTTGTCTAAGTGATTATTCAGTGAAACAATTTTTGTTATTGGTCTAGAATGCTGTGAAACGGGCTGCGATGCAATCCTTCTGGCAGATTGCGCACCACCGATGCACGTCGACTAAAAGTGCTTGTTTTTGTCCCTGGCGGGCTCAAATTATTCTTATAAGTGTCTGATTACATTATGGAAATAACCCTACAGAGGAAACAAGTGTTTTTCTTTACCCTTCACTTGATCCGGTCTGTTTGTTGTTGTAACCAAGTCTTGCTCAAGGAGAATTGCAGGCAATCCTCTCCCAGACTCTGAATGTTGTATGTAGCACCTTGTAACAATAGTGAACCGTGATGCGTGTATCTGCCCCGCGATTCGGATCCAAAGTGTAGTGGGTTCTTCCACGGGTCACGCGACACCCTCCCACCAAGCTTCATGAACATTGGACCAGTAGTTTTCCTATAATCCTGCTGACACACAAACAGGCCGAGCCAAAAACACACCCTTCTTGGCGCAGGTATCAATTTGGTAATTTTCAAAGTTATACTTGGACCAAAGAGATGGCCAAATATAAAAACTGTCACAAGAATCATTGTGGAAGACACAAACAACCTATTTTGTGGTTTAAGTATGAGGACTTGTTAGAAAAAGAGACCATGCCCACATCATGTTAATACAAATAGACCCAGTATGTGGGCTGATGTAATCATTGAAGTAAGCAAACACATGGTGGCTCTAACCTGCCAGCAAGTCATGTAGCATTCCAAGAAGACGCATCGCTGCATAATTCAAAGGGCTCCAGGGCTGCCAGGCAGGTCTGAAATATAGATACTACTCGGGGGCGGACCCTAAATATAATGTACAACCTAGTGAAACAGACTTAGTTGAATATGCAAAACAAATACAGAGTAGAGAGTGTTAACCATGAGATTGTAGCAACATGTTTACATTAATTTGATAGTTACTTGAACAATGCCTTGTAGCATTTCAGCGTGAAGCTAAATGTTGCCTGAGACGGGCATGCGCTAGATCAATGTGGAGAAGTATGCCTCGCTAAATAGTCTGCTGCTCTTTGATAGTATGAAGCTGCAGAGGGCAAAATACAGAACTCTTTCCAAAAAAGTTAAAGAATGCTTCACGTCTCCATCCACGTTAGAAGCCAAGAGTTTTATTGGCCTTTAATGATTTCTGGGAAACAAAGAAAATCAGACTCTGAAAGATTGCTTAGCTCTGTCTGACAGTAGGAGCCACCAAGTGTGACGTGTAGTAGAGCAACTTTAGTATAAGAAGTTGATTAACTTCTGTCTTCTGTAGTATCATCACGAGTTAAATGGTAGTTTGTGTCCTGAGGCCTGAGTAAGTCCTGAACCCTGCAGACACCCCGTGTCCCTGAGTTCACATTGCACTGTGTTCAAGTTGGCCTCGCACTCCTTTTCCAATTTGAACTATTACTCTCCACCTTGTAATCAGCCTCAACAATTATAACCTCGCAGTGTGCCTCTGATTACTGTCCTGGTGTATTTTGGACTGTTCTGGGAATCAAGAAAAAAACCTGATACTGGTCCCAGCAGAACTCTGGGTTACACATTTACAGTAACTGTGTGTGTGTGTGTGTGTGTGTGTGTGTGTGTGTGTGTGTGTGGGTTGCCGTTCGTTTGAAGTGCTCATTCCCCCTAAATTACAGTGCTGCCATAATGAAGTATTACCATGCGATTCCAAGGGCCGACCAATACAAAGAGTGAGCCGTGTGTGTGTGTGTGTGTACGCGTGTGTGTACTGAACACTTGAGGTGAAAGTTCAAATGGGCTGCCTGAGCACAAATTATCTGCTCAGCCAAAGTGTGTGTGTGTGTGTGGGTGGTGTGCGTGTGTGTGTGTGTGGGTGGTGTGCGTGCGAGATGATGCATGTAGAAAAATAGCTTTTGTGTGTGAGGCGGCCCTCCTGTGCAGAGGCGCGTGTTTGTGTGTGTAACAATGCGTATGACTCTGGCTCTAACAAATGCAGTTGCGTGAGTGTCCTCCCAGTTGTGTTTCTAAATGTGTGGATCCACCAGCCAGCTGTGACAAAAGCTCAGTTTGAACTCACACACACACACTCGGAGGTGCAGGCGTCTTTTGGCTGCAGGCTGTGCTGGCCTCACCTACGGCCTCCCCGGCCTGCTGAATGTTGCATGAGGCCCAGCCGCCTCATGCATAGTGCAGCAGCACAAACATGCCACCGGACGATAGACACACTGCATTGGCACCTGTGCCCGCCTTCACTAACGAGCATCTGATCCATTTTTCATCAACACATGCGGTGGGACCACTGTTTGAGGACAGGAAAGGACGAGGTGATGGGCGGTGCCGTGTGTGTGTGTGTGTGTGAGAGAGAGAGTGTGTGTGTTTGCATGTTTGTTGGAGATCTTGTCTGTTGTTGTCTCCTTTTTGGCGTTCTAAACTTTGGGTTCGAAGGACTTTTGTTCGTGTCTTTGTTTTCCGCCCTTGCTGCTCAGAAGAACGTCTTTTAAAGGGTCGAGCATGCATCTAAAGCTGCATATAGCAATACTGTGTTTTTTTATTTACAATAAATGAAAAAACAACACAAGAGTTGCTCATGGCGACGAACCCAGAGATAGTTTACACCAATTCTGGAAGAGCATTTTCAGGCTCTTTTTGCTGAATTATGGTTTTCCGGCCCACAGAAACTCCTTCCATCAACCAGCAGCAGTACGCAGCTGTTTTCAGCAGAAAGGTCTGCTATTACCCACTGTACACTCGGAATGCAAAATAACAAATTAACACATATATTATCATTAAATGTTTATGTTAATGTACCAATGTTATTGTAAGTTTCTAATTCATTAGTAGCCCAAGAATAACCCCACCATCGCCTTTGGCCACAATCAGCCATTATGAAGTAAATATATATTTGTCCACATGATGCTGTTCATCAATCTGGATGCATTGGTGTCAGAGGTATCGCTCCTAGTAGAGATGTCTCTGCTCTCTGGAACAACGTTGCTGTTGAGTTGGTCAAATGTGAACACCTCAAGCCAATCGCCATATACTTGCTCAAAAACAATCTAGGCTGTTGAATATGTAATCTACATATATAATATGCATGCTATATTATGCTTGATTCATGTGCCATGATAATGGGGTGTTTTGGAGTTGGAGTACATTCATATGGGGTCTTTTCTAAGCCAATGTTGACATGTGCGATTAAATGCGAGTAATCTATTGGATATTTTACATCAGCACTCGGTAGGCCGGGCCGCTGCTGTCTGCTGAACACCACTCTGTGTGGTCCATGCTGAGACCCTCCAACAAGACGCCTTGAAGATCTGTGCTGGCGATAAGGCCGGGGCAGATCTTCCTGGCCTAAGTCTCTCCTTCATTAACTGACGGTTCTTGAAGTACCGCCTCCATTGGTGGAGGTAGGCAGTCAGTGGTCACATTGCCTGTTGCGTCCCGTACATGCCACGGGGCCTCGGGGCCACGGGGCCCCGGGGCCACTGATCAAGCAGCAATATTTGACGAGTTGGGAGTGAGAACGGGTTGTGACTTTACAATGAAACTTTGAAAAGGGTGCACCAGGGTGCGTGTATTTTACTTCGGATTTAAAGGAGACTAAAGCAATAATAAAGTAGTAATTAAAAGCCTTTGGTCGCCAAAAACTGACTTCAAAGAAATGCCCATGTAGCTCCGTGTCTGCTGGATATGCTCCAGTTTCCTACCACTTGGAAAACTGCAACAATTAATAAGTCATTAAGATTGTGCTTATTCTTTTGCCCCACGCTGTCAAAAAGTCCATTGATGCTACAGTATAGGAATGTTTGAATTCTATTGAAGCTTCTTGAGACTTCATGCCTCGAGCCTCCGGTCCATCCCATAACACACGAGGTGCTGATAGGAGCCGCCCTATCGCTACGGCTGCTATCAGCTAGCATCTCTTGCTCCCAGCCAATGACCTATCTAGCTTCTGCATTATAGCTAGCGTGCTAGCAGCAGTGGGGCCAAGCACCCTTTAGCAAAGCAGAGTCTCCTAAATGAAAACCATTCCCCTCTGCCGGGCTTCCCGAGCTCTGCTCAGGGACAGGAGCCGTCGGGTCAGCAGCTGGTGCAGGATATGGCAATTGTTTATGGAAAAAATGCTTTCTCAAGCCCACCAAAAACACACACTTGGGGGAAAAAAAGCCTCTGCCCCTGAACAGCCAACAGCTGGGAAGGGTTGGGAGTAGCCTGGAGGCTGGCAAGTCACCCCCTCCCCAGTCCAGATGGGGGAGGTTAGGCTGGGGCTAGTTGCGGCCCACCCCTCCCCTCTCTCCCCTCCACTTCCCAAACTTCCCATTCCCATTAAAGGGAGGCTGAAGATTGCGGAGGAAGGGAAAGGAGGAAGAAAAGCAAAAGAGCATGACTGCTCTGTTTTTCACCCCCACCCGCCGTCTTCAGCCTAATCAAATAACGCAGGAAGCTTCCAAGACGGAAGAGTAGTGTTTATTGATATTTGTGTGCGCTCCCTCACCCCCTCACCCCCTGTCCTGTCCCTGCTGTTTATTTTCTGTCCACCACTTTTGAAAATTCAGATTCTGTCAATGTTTTTGGCTCCTTTGTCATGCCTAGCTGAATGTTTAGAATCTACTGAGGCTAAAAAAAAGGATATATTTTGTTCATCTTCACGACTCATCTCAAAAGTGCCATTTACTTGGAAAACTGTGTTGGGGACAGAATGGATTCCTTAATGTGCCAAGAGAGAAGCTCCTTTATCCAACGTAACAAAGTGGACCGACCTTTTTCAATCTGGTAAACCCCTTCTGGATGAAGTGTATCATTCTAAGACAGTATTGTGCATTTAATGGCAGTTCATGTCCTCAATTGGACTAGAAAAGGCCTAGCCCCATACAGGTCTCAAGGATGGGACTCCGCTGTTTGACCAATATTGACATAATAAACATTGTGGTTGAGTTTCTGTATCAAGTGAACAGAAGCCAAAACCCTGTCACTTCCTATGAAAGCGCACAAGCATAGACTCCAGCACGTTTTAAACTTTTATACGGCCATATAAAACCCAAGAATAACCACTGGGTAGTTTTATTGATGCAAAGATCATCTGCACAGCCGTATAAAAGGAAAAGCGTATTCATTTTAAAGCACCATGTTCTGTGGCACACTGTGTTGTTGTGATATGGAGTGTCAAAACAGATTGTGGGTTAGGATGCCAAAGTCGGATGTCAGTGTTCCAATACCAGTATCCAGTCGCCGTCCCTTCAAAGTGTAGTGAACCCTTGTAAAACCAGTTTGGCACCGCTGAGAGGATCTGGTGTTTTGAATGGCATGGTGCTGAGAAGTTGCCTTGAGTAACAAAGGGAAGCTTTTTTCTTGAACTGCCACTGGGAGAGCCGGTCTTGTTATTTTCAATGGTTCTTTTGTTAGAGGTCATTGAGAGGCGACAGCTTGATTTCCCCTCAAGCCATTCGTGTGTGTGAGTGTGTGTGTGTGTGTGCACATGCCGCCGCTTTTTGACATATCACTTGTCATACCATTATGTGTGTGTGTGTGTGTGTGTGTGTGTGTGTGTGTGTGTGTGTGTGTGTGTGTGTGTGTGTGTGTGTGTGCTGTAATCCAAGCCTACCTGCAACCCTGTGGGCTCGCTGCTGACTGCTCCCTAAAGGTCAGAACTCGTGACCTCTGGGGTCTGGGGTCCAGATCAGTGTCCTGGGGTGCTATTGTCTCTCTCCAGAGGGCATCCCAACACACACACATACACACACACACACACACACACACACCAGAAGACTTCCCATTCACACACGTTCAGGTGGTACAAGGCCATTAGGCAAGGACACATTGTGCGCACACATCTTAAATGTATGAATAATCTATTGATACAATCTTAATTAACTCACAAGCATCTCTTTATTTCAAATGGCATCTGGTGTATTGTGTGATCTAATGGTGATGGATGTGATGCTGTGTAAATGAGTATGCGTTTATTTATACTGACAAATACTACACATGTGAATGGTAGCCTCTAGCTCATGTTCTTATAGAAATAAATCAGATTGTGCTACAGTAGAAGTGACATACTGCAAGGGAGGCAACATGCAGAAGGAGCAGAGGAACCCTGACAAAGAAAGAATGGAAGACAAAAGGAGCAAAGGATTTAAGGAGAAACGAAAGGCTGAAAGGCTGAATTAATGAGGGGATGCAAGACATGATGGATGGATGGATGAAAGAAATAAGGGATAATAGAAGAAGAGAATTAAAGGAAGGAGGCAGTAATAGAATAAAGATAGAATAAATGGAGGGGAAAAGGGATAAAAGAATGAGTGCATGAAGGGAAAAAGGAACCAAAGAAGGTGAGAAAGTATTGAAGCGTGTTTGTCATTATAAATAAATATGAGTGTAGCCCAGTGTAGAAGCCCAGTCTTTCATGCTCACTTTGTACAGAAAGCTGTGAGGTAATGGAGGTTGGTCTGAGAGGGGTGAGAGCTGAAAGGTCAGGAGTGTGTTGTTGGAGAGGCCTCAGCCAGCCGTGTGTGTGTGTGTGTGTGTGTGTGTGTGTGTGTGTGTGTGTGTGTGTGTGTGTGTGTGTTCAAACGGAGCTTTTTCTTGTGTCTCTGTGTGTAGCAGTGTGCGTCAAAAATAAGTAGAGCAACGCCATTCAGCCCTTTGTTCAAAACACGTGTCACTGTTTTTTGGGGAGAACTAGGTTGAGACTTTTTCAGAACACACACGCAGAAAGGTTTGGCAGGTTGCCATTAGCAACCGTTTTTGGTTCTTGGCCTTTGGGCTGGGGGGTTGGCGGCTTCTAACATGTAACGAGACGGGACGGCAGAACGTGTAACACTGCTGCGACAGTCATTCCCAAAACCAGAGGGATCTCTTCTAGAGACGATGGTGACACTTTAAAATGTTGCCGAAAACGTTCATGTGAAAAGCAAGTACATCACTCAAAGCTGGTTACGCCTAACTCTCTTAAAGAGCAATTCCGTCACCATTACTTTGAATGATATTTATGGTGCATTGAAAGAATAAAATGAAGCCAACTTGATAGGCATTTTAAGTAGCTTAAGTTGTGCTACTTAATTTCATAATTTCATCAGCCATAGAACCAAATGCAATGGGAAATGGTGTGTTCTGCACTCACTGAGAGTAAATGTTAGGTTGCGCGAGGTGGAAATGCCGAAATGAAAGATCATATTACGACCTTGTGTTCAGTTTTTAAAGTCATTATATCACACCAACAAGCCTTGTGTTTGTGTGTATTAGCGGTATTGTACATTTTTCGAATAAACTATATTTTGCCGGATTTTGGAGGGCCAAAAGCTATATTGTGTGTGTGCTGAGGCGCTGTCCGTGGTGTTGAAAGGTGTGTCATCGTCCCTATCCTGATGAAGACGCCTGCAGCAAAATCCAGCACCATAATGTCACACGCATGTGTTTGCACTAACGTACGGCACCCTTAAGGGTTCCCGGTCATCCTTTTTGCACTAGTGTATCTGACACGGCCGATTTGGGACATTTACTTCCACAAAGTGTTTCTTCATTCACCTCTGGCGCTGACGGGTTTTCTTGGACAGCAGCCGGCCAACGCGCCAATCAGAGTTATTCACAGGACACGTTAAGCCGAGTAATTGAACCAAACCGTTTTAAACCCTCAGACTCTGCGCTCGCCGGTCAAGCAGGGAACTCCTGAAATCACGATAACAAAGTCAGTCCGCGTCCGTAATTGTTTCATGTGATATAATTACGCGGTAATGCCGTTAAGCGGCTAATGTTCCGAGTGAGCTGACAAACGAAGCAAATGAGATTCCTCCACGAGCTGTTGAAGGCAAGACTATGTCCTGTATGTTGCATGTTTTGGTGAGAATTCTTGCGGAGTGATGCGAGGCATGCGCATGTGCACGGCGAGCGCGGGTTAGTGTGTGTGCGTGTGTGTGCACGTGCGCATGCTCGTGCGTGCGTCTTCCCTGTATGCTCTGAGAATCAGCCTGTGAACAGACACCTATGAGCAGCTGGCTACTTGGCTCCCGAGCAGAGTCGGAGAGGAACCGTATACCTCCACACACACACACACACACACACACACAGACCCAGGCCCAGACCGTGTATGCATGCGCCAACAAGCAGCACACCACCACACACAGACACAGAAACACCCATAAACACGCAGATCCACTCGACAACACACTCTCACACAAACACACTCCCTGAGCTCCCACAGGAGACAGACACTGCCGTGTTTACTGGCTCGCCGGAAACCTTGACAGGAAGGAGCGAGAGACCAGCGCATATCATTCTCTCTCTATCGCCGCTCTCTCCCAAAGTTTTTCTTTTTCCCGTGTGTCTTCGGGACATCCCTTACATCAACACTTGGGTCAGTTTATTTGTCCAAGGCAACAACTCGGCCGGCTTTATTGCTCTCCAAATCTAAATCAGGAGGGGGCGTTGGGGACACATTTCCGGATGAACACGCCAGTGGACACACTCAGGAGAATGTAAACCGGGCCTGGAGCATCAGTGATAACAAATAAGAGATGTGCACTAGCTGTGAGCCGTACACTCCAAATGTTTTTGTTTTTACTCTGAAGGACAGAGAGGAGTCTGGCTGGAGCTCCGGCCATAAAAACACTCCAGAAGCTTCCAAACACCGTGGTCCACTCTGCCTCTCCCTCCAGAGCCAGCACACAGTTATCTTCTTTCTCTTTGTCCATTGGAGCCGGGAGGATTCAGTGGATCTGATGATTCAATTGGAACAGAGCAGGAGGAATAGTCTCCTGAGACCTTGAAGAAAAAAGGTTTTAATGTTTTTTTGGGGGGCATTATTTACGTGATTAGGATTTTAGGAAGAAATGTGAAAGAGGGATCTAAGAAATATATTGCAAATATCAGTTCAATCTTTTTCACAATAAATACATTGTAAGGCACTGTTTGGCTATGATAAAATAATTAATGTTCTTTTTAATTCCTCATTTGGTGAATTTTGGGAACACAACTCCTATTGTAAACCCCTACTGCGCCTCCTCGGCTCACTTATTGTTAACAGTCGTTTCTGCCTCAATCAGTGCTGTTTCCTGAAGTATGGAAAATGGCTGCAGATGAGGAAGTACGTCCCTCTGTCTCACAGTGGACAGTGGTCAATGTGTATTTAGAAAGGCTTGAAAGTCACTTCTAAAATCTGAAGATAATATAGTGAAGACTCTCGTAAATACAAACACAACATACCTGTGAAGAACAGAAACAATGTAGTTTTATATATTTGATCACTTAACTCCCTTACTACCATTGAAGATGTCAAAATAATAATGAACGTGTATCGCTAAGTTTCCATGAACAAAATTTTTTTATCTCATTCTCATATCCACAATCCCTGCTTCTGATATTAATTTGTGTCTTTAATAATATTAATTGACATCTAATTTTTTTTATTTTCCTTTTTCCTCGGTGGGTTCTGAGCTCACTGTCCAGGTGGAGAGGACCTGCTAATGTGAATTGTGTTGACACTTAATTCCACATAAAAGCATTTTAACTGAAGGATGTTATGGCACATGTACACTTTAAAGACTCAAACCCACACAGACAGGCTCTCTCCACACACACACACACACACACACACACACACACACACACACACACACACACACACACACACACACACACACACACACATTCCCTACACGCTGTCCTGCTGTCACTGATGGTCAGGAACTGCTAATTTTCTGCATGCGGTTCTTACTCCTCTCTCCCTCTCTCTCTTCTGCTATCACTCTCCCTCTCCCTCTCTCTCTCTCTCTCTCTCCCTTTCTCTCCCTCTTTCTCTCTCTCTCTCTCCCTTTCTCTTCCTCTCTCTCTCTCTCTCTCTCTCTCCCTCTCTCTCTCTCTCTCCCTCTTTCTCTCTCTCTCTCCCGCTCTCCCTCTTATTTCATCACCGCTGTACAAAGTCTTTCTTTATTATCGCTGCCAACAAAAACCAGTTCACTTTTCCGGTCGGCACCAACAGCAGTGCTCTCCATAATAACCGTCCCATTAGCTGGTTGGAAGAGAACATCTTAAATGCACATTTAAGGATTCAGTTTGCTACTTTGTCTATTTACGTCTGTAGATTTCTCCTGAAATAGAGCATCCGATAATGCACAATTTGCACATTTCAATGAACATTTCATTAAAATATTATTTCTTAATGTAAGTAATTAACTGGGTACGTTTCATGATTATATCTATTAGTTAATGTTTTAACCTATTCACCTGTAGTGCCATTTTACTAAACATCTCTTTTAAGGTCATTTTCTTTAAATTAGTTTTTCGTTCTCTCTGAGCCAAACATCTCTACTTGAGTAGCTCTTACAAAATATACATTTTTAGAATAATAAAAGAAGAAAAAAGAATTGCCTATATGTAATCAGCTGGAGAGGGTTCATGGAGATATCTATGAGTTCATTTATTTTACCCTATTCACCTGTGGTGTCTAACCTTTGTCTTTTGTAGAATTATTCTGATATATTGCTATTGAATTATTACGATATTTCTCCTCTCCTATTAGAATTAGGTAGAACCTTAAATCAATGGCACTTTCATTGATTGTTAGATTGTTCATTGATTAATTAAAGGAACACTCCGGTGATTTAGGATCGCTTTTCCATAAAATACACACTGTTTTTGCATGTGGAGCAGTCAGAGTCGTGCACCTCGTGTAACATAAACTGAGCTCTGTGTTATAGTGCTGCCCCTTTAAAAGACTTAACTCTGCTCACGTCTTAACATAGAGCTACTGTGATGGCTGAACGTAAATTCATAATCGCATTGCTCCCAAAGACCTCATCTGTTATACATTGTATGTAGTTTAGTATTGTGTAACAGTCTAAAGTTGTCTAGTTATCATGCTTTCTAAATATTTTCATAATGAATTTTTCCTGCCGCCTAATGCTTGTAATCCATCACGTTGCTCAATGCCAATGATCTTAGCCTAGTGTTAATAGATAGGCAACAGCTTTTCTCTGTACTCTCCAGCCTGGACTTGCTGGACAGTAAATATTTGGACACTGAGGGTGATACAAAGAGGAGGACCCTGAACTCTCCCACACACACACACATGTACACACTGACACCCGTCCCGTGTGTCGCTATAGTATCCTCACACTCACATGCACACTCTTCTGATGACGCATTCTCTGGAAACAAACATTTTCTTGAGCAGTAAAGTCAGCGGCAGTCCTAACGTGACTTCCTGTCTGGTCGCCGTGCCGACCACATCCTGTTTAGCACTGTGAAGCGGTGGCACGGCAGCCGCTTTAAACGTGTGAATTGTTGAAGATGTGTAGCTACGAACCTAACCTAAAATAACTTAAAAGTAATTGTGGTTTCTCACAGAACACAAACAGCAGCCTCCTGGGTCAAAGTCTTTGTTACCCGTCCATGCATCCTAAACTACAACAGAAGCAGAAATGTAGATATGGATTATAATAAGCTGCTTCTTTCGGTGTGAAGTGACCTTTTTGAGAAGGAGCAGTACTTTGCCTCTCCAGTGGATACAGTATGTGTGTAGGACCTTAATCCACAACTATAAAAAGCATTATGTTCCAGGGATGAACCTTTAGTCTGTTGTGTTTTATAAAAGTAACACACAAATAGTTTGGGACTTTATAATCTGTGCCTGCATTTTGTAATTAGGGCCCTAAAAAGGTAACTGCGTTTCCATGCGTATAACTTCCAGCAATTATTTAATTCCTTGTTTTATTGCTTTAAAAACTTATCATTTACAATTGAAATCCAAAACAGTCTCAATACCAAGAATATTTATCAAACATAATTAGAATCTCTCCATTGAGCACCATTAAGATTGAATCAATTGTTTTCTCTGCTGATGGGACTATGATATCTATTTTACAGTGGAACGTGGTTTCATATTCATAAAGCAGAGCCTTCAGTTTGACTTTATATTCTAGGTACAGTGACATCTGTACAACAGGGCCTTATATAGGCTCAATGACCTTTATGTGACCCTTAATGCACAACACACTTACTGCCTCTCCTTTTGTGTGAACCAGTGCTCTGGTAGTGTTGGAGAGGGGTGGGGGATTCATGCTCCAGGGCCAGGCTGAACTTCCTGTGAAGGTGTAAGGGATAAACGAAGAGAGGGATGCTGGGAAAGGGTGAGGCCGTGTGAGGAGATGAGAGTCTGAGCCCGGCTTAGACATCCTCCTTTCAGAGGCTCCTGACATCCCTACCGGCTATCATATTCTCCATGGCCTTAACACACACACACACACACACACACACACACACACACACACACACTTTTTCTTAATATTTTCTTCTCCCTGTCCCCGTGTTCCGACCCTGAGCACTGCTTTTACTGAGAGCAGAGACACTTAGTGCTGTCGGACCACTTGTAAAAGCTTCGGCCCCTTTCATCCGGCGTGCATCAAAAGCCGAGGTTTAATGCCGCCGCCGGCCACTGCCGGTTCATGGCTGAGGACAGACCGGCTTAGTGTGGAAGTCCATGCTGCCCTGTATTGAGTTTACTGGCTTCCAGCAGTTTGGAGTTTGATGGAGGAAGAGAGTGATATTATGAGGTGTAAAGTTTCCTCTGAGACTGTCCTCCACACAAAGACGCCGACGCTGGCAGTTGTCCTCAGCAGAGTTGGGATGGGATCACACGATCACAGACGTCTGTTGGTCCAGGGTGCTGTTAGTTCCCTTTAGCCATGACAGACATGTCTTCCTTACCGCAACAACAGCCGTCCTTCACTGAGACCCTTTTACCACTAACGTTACTTATTCAGTCTCTAGTTCAAACACAGCTTTGAAGAGAGCATGTTAATTGAATGTTTTGTATGTTAATAAAATATAATAATTTTCCAAATCCCTGTTGATTTAGTTAAGAACATTTTCCCCTTCAATATATTTCCCAATAATATATGATAAGGGGCAATATTTAAAGTGCTGATAATACTTAATAGTACTGTTTTTAGTAAAGGACCTGATTACGTCATTTATCATATGTGTGTTGTCTGAAACGTCCCTTTTGAAGCCTTTGTAAAGTCTTTCAGGAATACAATGTTGTGCAACATGTTCACCACAAATGTTACATTTTAAATGTATATAATGTACAAATTGGTCCTCAAAAGCTTTTATTATATAACACATATTCTATCATGGTGCATCAAATAGCAATCTTTTGAGGTTTTCTAAGTAGTTACTATACTTCCCTCTTTCTGATTTCCAATCATTTTGATTGAGTTGTGTGTTGAACAACTCATTGAATTGTTTCCTTCTCTCTTCCATGTGCTGCTGTCTTCATGGCCCGATCTCATGGTAATACAGGTGAGCCTCACTCCCAGCTTCATGACAATAAACCACACAGTTCTCTCTCTCTCTCTCTCTCTCTCTCTCTCTCTCTCTCTCTCTCTCTGCCCCTCCTCAGTTTCGGTGTCAGGCCCTCAACACTCCCACCAAGGGGCCCTCCATTCTCCCCCAACACCCTGTCATTATTTTTAATCAATGCAATTACCACCACTCTGAGGACAATTGACTTTTGTTGACTGCCCGCTCCCAGCCCACCACGACAACACACGCACACACACACACACTGTCCCGGACAAGAGTTAGTCAGGCAGGCGTGTGGGCTGCAGAGGAAGAGGGGGTATCAGGGATTGAAAACACACATTGTACTGTCCACAACTCACCAACTGGATTTCAATCCGAAGGAGGGTGGGGTGTATCGCTGCATGGGTGGAGAATTTGATTGAAGTGTTCAGGGATCAGCACAAAGTGTGTTTTAGTGTGCGTCTCTGTGTGGTTTTGGTGTATCACCCAGGCGCTCTTTTGGTCAGAAGGTGGGCAAGGCTTGGAGGGGGCACTGCTTTTTGTATTGAGCGACAAAAAGATGCTCGTGCCAAAAGCAGGCCTTCCTTTGTCCCCCAGCCCTCCCATTATGTTTGCATGGCTGCAAAATATGATTTCAGATCCCCCCAGATTGTGTGGATGGGTTGTATCTGTGTTTGTGTGTGAGAGTGCGTGTGCAGTGAGGGAGGTGAGGAGGAGGGCCAGCTGCTGAATGGCCCCCTGTGTAATAATCAGCAGGCTGAGCCCCCCAGGATGGGGGAAGAAGAGCGGGATAAAGACTGTAAGTGTTCTGAAGATGTGACCGCCACACCACCGCTTCTTTTGCCTTGTGGGCACTAGGAAAGAATTCACAGATCTGTCATCTGCCAGACATTAGCCCCCACCACCTCGGCCCTTTTTCTGTCACACACACACACATACACATCCCTGTTCGTTCCCCAGCCATCCCCAAGCTTCCTTCCTGTAACTTTGGGTGACCTCCTCCCCAGACCAGACACACAATAACCTCGCGGATCCCTCCGTGACCCCCCTCCTGGTGTGAGAGGACTTCGCCAGTGTCTCAGAAACGTATGACTCGCCTTCAGGTCGACTGCAAGTGTGTGTGAAAGAGAACGAGGTCAGGTTAGAAGCCAAGGAGGGGCACTGTGAGGATGCTCGCCCTGCACAATGCACTCCAACAAGAAGGCAATATCAGCACGACACACCAACGGGATGGGGGAATTCCTCATGCATGGTTACTAACAAAACATGAAATGTTTATGTTGTCTGTGTATGGGAGGGTGTGCAGATATGACCGCTCGAGAAAAACAAGGAACAAGGTTGACTCTGATCCGCATGCGGTGCCTCCCACTGTTTCACGTATTCTTGCATCACAGCGTGGCAGGGACGGCGGCTGACGTCTCCTGACCAAAGATGCAGAACTGTACGGAGATTGAACAGGACAAGACATTAACATTTCACCAGCACCTCTCTCTCTCTCTCTCTCTCTCTCTCTCTCTCTCTCTCTCTCTCGCTCTCTCTCTCGCTCTCCTCTCGGGTTTTCCCCCAGAGCTGTAGCACAAGAGAAGAGACACTTACCGGAGGCTCAGCCACACAGCAATGGGAGATAGAGCATTGTAAGATGAGGAGAGGTATCTCAGCAACCAAAAATGTGCAGCTTTCGTGTGGTAGAAGAGACTCGGGCACTTGCTTCTCTGACAGCTTTTAAAACACACTCTACTCCAACCTCACACCCATCCCTTACACATGCTGCTTTTAATGATCTGTACTCTGCTCAGACACAAACACTCTCAGGCCGAGCTACAGAGAGGTTGTCCTGAAAGGACCTTTTAGTCTATTTTTTCAACCAAAAAAATTTAGGTCTCCTCAACACTTAGGTGTTCTTTTCAGATGATTGGTGCTGTCAGTATTTCTACTGAGTTGTGTTGGGGTCATCATATTGAGGTATGGTTGTTTGGATATTTACAGTGCCTTGTGCTCCAGCTACCTGTGTTGTTAGTTTTGCATTGTGAGGGTTAATACATAGTGTATGTGCTGATGGGGGAGAAACACATTTAGGTGGAAATTGAATGATTGTCATCGGATCCACGGGAGATGTTCTTATCTCACTTCAACAGCCTATACTGCAAAGCATTGAGGGATGATGGCGTTGTGAATGCAGAAGGGGGAATATACAGAGACTGAGCTGGAGAAATGTTCCAGTGGCACAGAAATGACAGGGTCCAGGAAGCCTTTGTTGCTCCTGCTTCATTTCATTTGGTTTCTTAATAAAAGACTAGAGGTAGTTCAGGACAGAAATAGAGTGCACACCACCAAGCCCTGACCATCTCGCTGTTTACTTTGAGCATGACATTAACACTCAGCGTACATATGTTAAGAGCCCTCTCAGAAAGTACAGTGTGTGGTTGAAGCGAGGGATTTGTTCAAATTAGGCTCTTAAAGATCATGTAACATAAGTGGAAACAAATGTGGATGCCTCTGCCATGTTATTCTTCCGATGCTCTGCCAAAGCCCTGGGCTTCGAGACAGCTCGCGTCTCAACTGCCGAGTAACACTGAGGCAGGAAAAAGACAGAACTTTTTTTCTTGTCCCAAGCTCTGTGTTTCAAGCTCATTTCATGAGACACCTCAGAGAGTTTAGAGAAGTATGCCTCACATGCTTCCATATCACGGCCTCTGAAAGTGTGTGGGAGGGCCAAGTTATGCCTAATGCGCAATGTCCGTTGAGTTGTCTGTTATGCATGGTAATGAATGGTGGTCAGAGAAACAGTGTCCTGTATCAAAGAGCTGAACTAACATGCCTTTCTCACGGAGCCGGAGAAGTGGCCCTTTGTCACGGCGGACGCCTGCTATCGACTCCCAGCATCTCACAAAATATGCCCCATTGTTGGAGAAGGCCAACTCCGTTTACAACTCTGAACCGACAGCATTCCTGAAGTCCGCAACACCAACCCCTCCTCCCATAAGTTTCAAGAGTGACGGCAATGAATTACATTTATTTTTACCTCTTGTCATCTAGAGAAAACCAGTCAATGTCCTCCATCCAAGTCATTTCCTCAGATTTCATCCGTGAACCCCCCCCCCCCGCCTGTTAAAATTCACTGAAAATGTCCTGAAATTAGTAATTTGGTGAAGGTGAAATGTATTTGCAGAACAGAAACCACTATCATGACCCTGAGTTATTGTGTTGATTTAAGCTTTATTTTGGTTTTACATTTGTTCATGCTAAGGGCGGTTTTATCATTCTGGGCCATTTTTAGACGACCAAGTTTGATCTTAACCTATGCTGTCACCTCAGTCAGTTACTGGAGCCAAAAATCCAAAGTGTGGCAAAGAGGATGGAGCTTCGATGTGACAAGCAACAGGGGTGTAAGAAAATATCCATACACTTGACTATCATAATATTAGGTTATATTCTCAAAACTGTACAGATTCTTAATGAATAGTTGAAGTGTAATTTATCAAATCTCAACCCCTGTATTATGTATCGCATCGCCAGATTTTTCCAATACAGCCAGCAGCTACCACCAAGAGTTTTCAAAATGGCCGCCATGACTCAGTAGAATAAGTGAAATTACCTGGAGAGGTCCAAATTTGTTGTGAGAAAAAGTTCTAGACTTTAAATTTCTGGAGAGAAGTTGTTGTTGTTTTCCTAAACTTGTTCGTAGAGTCGCAACTTTTTCAAAGCCAACACCTAATGTTCAACAGAAAGACTCAATCTTTTAGCCGTAGTTGCTGCTACTGGCTAAATGATTTTGAATCGTATTATTACATATTATCGTATAGATTACTACTACTTCTGCTTGCATTGGACATGTTGGTATTTAGTTTGTATCTCAATCACTAAAGTCCCCCTTGTCATGCCCTGAACCCTAACTTGGAATATATCCTCTCTTTGGCAGTACCATCCAGCACAGAAAACTAGGGTAGGAAGGGTTTTAAATGTCATTCCTTCTCCCAGTCTGGAACATGCAGTGCTCAAGAAGAGACTTAGCTCATCTCTGTCTGCAACTAAGCTCGGTAAACCCTTAGAGAGGGCTTCTTTCTCTGTGAAAATGGTGGCAGTGAAAATAGTGCTTGGGGAAACAGGCGGTTGAGTCCATTTAAAAAGCTCTACCACTGCCATCACAACCACCATCCACTCCCCTTTCACGGCGTTGGTAGTGTTGAAATATTTTTCATCAGAAGGGGGCTATTTACTCAGCTCTAGCCCCTGCATGACTGTGTCTGCGAGGGAAAGAGAGAGAAGTAATACTCAGGAAAGCATTTATTTATAGATATCTGAAAGCTGCGGGGCCCTGAAACTCTGGGATGTATTATGACGTGCCTTTGGAACAGCAAAAACAAAACTCCTTACAGCCAGATCTAGCTATTTATATCACTTAGGTTAGCTCCCAACTGTACACCATAAAAGCCGGGTTCCCCCCCCCCCCCTTTGCCCACATTACCTTGCTAGTCCAAACTCTTGTTTTTAGTGTGCTGAAAACCCACGCAGGTGTCTAGTGAAAACACACAAATCTCTGCCCTGCATGACAACTGCGAAGACAAGAGTTTTTCGGAGAGAGCAACCCTCGCTTCCAGCGCCTCTTGCTGTCTTGTCGTCAGAAAGGTGCAGGGCTCGTTTAGTGACCGTGCTTTAGTGCAGAAGCCGGTAGTTCTTAGGTCCAAGTCTGCCGTGGAATATTGTCTGAGTCGGATCACTACCCCTGGCGCTAACAACTCCGATGATGAAGTCAGCACCTCTCAACATCTCGCCCCTTAATGGAGTCTTCACTGCCTTTGTCCTTAACCATCCATTTTCATTAATTATTCAGGGAGAGAAAGGAAAACCGTTTGAGTGGGTAACACTGATCCAGTGTACTCAACCAATCTATGCAGTGTAAGTAATAAAATACCACGCACTCAGACGACACAATAAAAGAGATGGAGACAGAGGAGACGCTTGTTAAAAATGTAAGTAGACGGAAGCTACCCGAAGACAACAAAGGGAGGAGGAGGCGGCGACGGCGGCGGCGGCTCGGGAGTCAAAAGACACAGCAACGACATTTTAGTGTCTGGGTTAATCAGCGAAACAGGCCGATAGCAGCTGGTGTTTCACTGTATCCGCCCGGTCCATGGAGGGCGCCTGTCTAGGCAGAGGCTGAGTCGATGTGATGCGACCTTAGTGCAGCTGAGTGATGCTAATTGGGATTAGCGCCCATTGCGCTAAAGTGACACAAGACATTCCAGGGCCAGCCCTCCCAGACTCAACTCTACGCACTGTCAAACTCTGCCGTATGTTTTCTTCTCGCCCTCGGGGCTCCGGAAAGATGCGGGGCACAGAAAATAAAAGCCGAGGAAAAGTGCGACCAAGAAAAGAAAAGAGGGAGAGAGGATTGTTTTTTTTTGTTTCCTGAAACAAAAAGTGGAGGATAAAAAGACTAGGCTAATGTGTCAGGGTACCAGCGCCTGGGCTGGAAAAAGGTCACGATGGACTTTTGAACTTTCACTCTGAATAAGGCTGGATTTCTCTGCCTGAAAGCAGGGGTTGGAAATTCGTAAGTCATCCTGCAAAGATGAATCCATTCCAGCTCCGCCACCAGAATCAGTTAAGGCTTCACTGACGAGAGGTTTTTGCTCCCTGAGTTTGTTAAACCCACCCAGCCGACCGGTGTGAAGGGAAGAGGTCGGAGAGATGACGATTTTTTTTTTCCTCCTTTGGATTTTGGAGGGGGCCCTTTTCTGAGGTATTAGATCCATGAACTGGGAGTGCTGTATTGAATATTTTATCGACTGTCTGCTTGCCCCGTGCTGACCTGCCTGACATGCTAAGTTCCCGGCTCGCTGGAGACGCCACGTCGCTTCGCATCAGCCCAGCCACCCGTGAGGCTCTCCTGCATTTCCTGTGAATAAACTTGCACACAGTGGGGGAGGAAGAGAGGCCAGGGCACAGGGGCACTGGGGCTGAGATGAGGAGAGAACACACACACACACACACACATTCTTTCTCTGAAGAACAACACACACAACCTTGGCTACAGTATGAACTCCCTTGGTCAGAGCCTGATGAATCCTCTGAAAGCACCCAGTGAATTGAAACGACCTGAAACCTCTATTTTAATTACGGCTTCACTGTCCATAAAGTTTGCTGCAGCCGGGCCTGTCTGAGCTGGCTGTGGCTCTCTGAGGGAGACAGTAATCCAACAAGTCCTCAAAAATGTATATTTTGTCACCGGCTTCCAAACTGACTCATACAAACATTTTAATGTGGCATTATAAGTCACCATAACTACATGCGGACTATTGTATTAACAGACATGGCGAAATGGCAAAGCCTTGACTTAATGAATTTGATTTTATTACAGCTGTTGTATCATGCTGACCATTTATGACAAACAGCTTATGAAATCATAAACTTGTTACACCCACATGCAGTGACTCCAGAAGGATATGTTAATATGCATGGAAGCTTGACGTTGTGTGTATTAACTTCTTCATGATCCTCTAGTGATTATATTGTAATCACGGTTTGGCTTTTTTTCTTTGGCCGTCTGCTGTCGTCGTGAAGCATACTGTGGTGCACTTTGAGTAAAAGCTTACCAATCAGCAGGGCCATTTTTTCACATGCCATGTGAGTAACATTTGCACAACAATAACAGGTTGAGAGTGACACAGTCTAGTGTGCTTAGGGAGTTATGCTCTGAGGATGTGAGTACATTCTCTCTCCCCGCTCAACGCCCCCCATCCCTCTGTCTCTGGCTCATTACTGGCAGTGGGGCTTCCTAATGTGTTAAAACTCAGTGGGGTGGAAACGTCAGCCAACGGACTTTGGTCCCCCAACGGTCTTTACTTATTCATGCAAGCGCTGGCCTCTCCCTAGGACAGTGTAGCGCTGACCCGGGAGGATAGCAGGGCCTAGAAAAAAATGACCCCGCATCAGGTCACTCAGCATTTTAGACCAATGAGTTGACAAACGACAGCGTCAGTGGAGCACCGTGCTCACTTCTGTCGATGCTGAAAATGTGTCACGTTCCAGCCCCATGTTTAATCTCCCTCCCTCACCAACCTCCTTTTACCCTTCATCATGTATTGATGTCCTAATTACCACACCTCTTGATGGGCAGACACGTTAGCACAGTTATGATAGGGGGAAAAAACTAGAAAAAGCCAGTGGCATCCTCTCGTGACGTGGTGGATGTGATGCTTGAGTGCTGCCAGAGGAAGTGATTTCTTATCCTAGACTGTATTTGTTTGTACTTGGTGTCCAGAGTTCATGCGTTTGAATGATCATGTTTTTATTCAGCTGAAAGTCATTTAGGGCCTTTGGCCGCTTTTTGATAACACTCTTGACTACCATTGCATCATCGATTGAGATGATATTACATAGTGTTGCACTGATTTTCTTACTGGTAAAATAACTGGGCATTATATTTGTTTGGGAAATGAGAACTACTTTGTATTAAGTGTTGTCCAACCACTTCCCCAGCCCAAACTGTTTCGAGCTGTTCCAGATGACCACCCTTGACTGTGGGGTGAGGACGATGAATCATTCTAATGGGATTCATGGCACACGCCTTTGGTCTTCCCTTGAAGGCGAGCTTGGTGTTGCTTTTTCTGTGTGAAGTGGCCGTACCTGTCTGTTTCGTGAAGTTACAAAAGTGTTGGAAATAGTGTATGTGATGACAACATTGGATAGGGTATGGGAGGAGTGGCTTAGCGGAGCTCTCAGTGAAATAATCCGACAAGCACTTTCTTTTAAAGTATTTTGAGATCATAGGACTGTGGGAGTCTTGAATCCTAAAGTATGTTTAAGTCTTGCTTAAAAATGTGTGTAATTTTTGCCTTAAAAATGGCCAGATTTACATATTGCTAGCAGACAATATCTGCTGTCAGCTGCCTCTGTCCAAAAATAGTCTCAATGGTGGCCTACAAAATCCACCACTGGTCAAACCTAGTCCTCTTATTTACTATTTAATCCAGCCTCTCTTAATCCTTTCATCTCTTCATCTGTCCCTCCTCGCCTTCCTCCGTCCCACCTCCATTGTATCCCACCCTCCCAATCACTCAGCCGTCACAGAACATTTGGAGAAACCCTCTAAACTTGTTTGTTTTGCTTGCTGTCGTTCCCATTTGCCAAAAACCCTGACCACGAACCCCGACGAGATGTTTTATAGTTGGCTTTTCAAAGGAAAGTAGAGATTCAAGATGCTTTCAGCTCTTTCCTGCACATTTGCAACCACAGAGAATTTGATTTACCCAGCAGGGTGTGTTCCTCTGCTTGGAAACGGGATGGTTCTGACAGTGTTGTGGCGGTTGAGTCGTCTGGGATTGGTTGTGTGGAAGTGGGAAGAGCTTGTCATCCATAAATCAGAGTTAAGCATGACTCAATTTAAGACGTCACCATGGAATAAGTTTCGACTGTTTTATTGCCCCAAAAACAAAATATATATTTTACCCAAATAATAACATTGTAATTATAGTGTATAGGCCACATAAACTCTAACTCCAGACTATTTAAATTAAGTAAATTAGTAATACCTAACATAGACTTAGTCATGTTTTGTTACTTATAAAATAAAATATATTTCATTATTGCTCCATCAAAACTCTCATGAGAAATATTCACTTGCTATGTTCTCCATTATATAAATATGGATGAGACTGCCTGGCACCGACTGACACTTGCTCGGTGTTACCCTGCTTTAGCCCGGCAACAATGAAATGGGGCTTGAAGATGCTGTCTGTGGGCATAAATAATTGAATTCCGTACTTAACCTCAGCTCCTTTTCTTTGTATTATCACCATTCAACACATAGTATGTGTGGTGTGTGATTAATGTACCTCATTAGTTATTTAAGTTATTGTATTTTTCATGCAGTTTCACCTTTATTTTGGTGTAGAGAGCGGCGGTGTCAAGAAAATACATCCAAAGGAGAGAAACCTGGTGTTAAGCATTTACACCACATGATCACAGTGTTAGTCTAGGATCTGACCTTTGACACAATGCAGACAAGCCTGCCTTTTCAAACCTGATGCTTGAGTATGCTGTTTTAGTGTAGCAGTGGCGTTTCGTAGTTATGGCTTGGATCAATTTCCCAACGTCTTTCTCAGGATTATCATCACACCGGGTGCATTTTCTTTTTTAAGCGATTCATTTATTCTTTTACTTTCACGCAGAGCGTATATATTACAAAGCAAAAAAAAAGCCAAAGAATTTGTATTAACGTGGTCAAATTTTCGGAGCTTGCACACAACAAATTAAAGCATCAACCCAATCACGTTGTGCGAACTGCTGTCTACCAGAGGCAAATCCACTCGCAGCCATCCGCCACAAGGAAACTCAATAAAATAGCGTACAGTAGCTTAGGCTATGTAACAACGTAGCTCATACCGACCACCAGCCGCTGCTCTTCTGGGTCTATAGAATCCTGGTACTGCGCAAATCTGTTCTAAGCTTTTATTGAAAAAGTGTTGCAACCGTCTGAATATCTCAGTATGAATAGTTGTGATGCGAAATCTTCGCAGGGGAGCATTTCGTCACGCCCACCATGTGCCTTAAGACTGGCGCTGCCACCCGAGGGGAGCACTTGCATCTCCCTTTGTCTGTATTGTCCCCGTTCCCTCTCGAATCTTCACCCCAAATCCCTGCTTCCAGCAGTTGTCAGTGCCAGGGCCACTCTTTCCGTTTCCTTGTCACTGTCCATCCACACCCTTGGCCCTGCCACGCTACGTAATGAACCCCTCTCACCAATACCCACCTCCACACCACTGCCGCCACCCCAAGTCCTCCCAGTGCCCCCAGTACACGGATCAGTCACCAGCAGCGGTAGGGCTCGAGCTGTCAGCAGACAGGATGAGCATTAGAATGACAATGCTGCACTGCACTGTTTACTGTCTTTATCTCCTTCTCTAGTGTGTATTTATATGTCCAAAAGAGGCACAGTAAAATCATCATAACTGTCATGCAGTTAGAATTCATATTACATCACATTAAAGTTACTACAAGGAACTTTTAACTGGTTATGAAACGGTCTCTATGTAATTACTATGTAATAGTGATGCCTCCTAATGACCTACATAAGTACGAAACCATCAGCAAGAATATTGGCTATTCCTAAATAGTTAGTCTTCATACCTGCAAAATCAGACAAAGTGAAATACTTCAGCGAGGCCTCCAGCAGCAACCAGCGCGCCGCAGACAGACCAGTCCTTAAGCTTGCTATTCACAACATTATTCTCTGAGTGGACGTACAAACAAGACGAACTGTTAGGAATCAGAAAGACAACGAGTGTAGCCCATAGATATGAACATAGACTGTAGGTGGAACCGGCAAAAAGACAAACTCATATCTCATATTCATGGACTACTTTAGTGTCTTTGTACTTATTTTTTTTTTTTTGTCAACAATGTTTTCCTGAAGTCACAAATGCACTTCCCCCACTTGCCATTGTGTTTGATTGTGGAGAATCAAAAGAGACATGAGTTGAACAAGGAACTCCGCTGTTGATTATAATATAATAGCCATCTGGGAGTGTCACACAGCAACTACACCCGGATGGTTTGCAATAGTTAGCTGAAAGGCAGCTAGATTTAGTTACTACTAATTGTAGTAGTAGTACAAAGAGTGACAAAGTATGTAAAGGAAGTACGCTGTGGTGGGTGAATGGGTCAAACTCAGGACTATCACCCAGGAGACAAGGGTTAGAGTTCGGTGGGGAGTCCCTTTATACGCTTTATGGACTTATTATTTTCAGTTTTCAGTCACGGTTTGGTTAGGTTTAGGCAATAAAACGTGGTATGTTTTATGGAAGATATGCATACATAAACAATATCTAATGTGTGGCCGGGTCGGGTGCAAATAGCTTCGCTGACTACGAAGTCCTGGGTTCTGGTCTCTGCCATACACACCCGGGTGTAAATAGCCACATTGGGTGCAAATACACCTAGGAGCTAACAGCATATATTTTCAACGTGTCTAGCTCTCATTCTGCAGCAGAGCTACACTACAAGCCTGGGTTTCTCTTGATAATACCGTATTAGTTTCCCTTTTCGCGTTGACATTCACTTCAGGACTCCCGTCTTTACTCGATGATCTTAGCCTCCCCTTCCTTCCCATCACCACAACACAGTCCCATACACGCACACTGTGGTACAACAAACCTGAACAAACACCATTCGGCACTCAGGAGGTGTCTCCTCCAAGCTACCACCGAACCACTGCCGTCCCAGCGTGTCAGAAAGCCATTAAAAGCCAGTCTCTTAAAACGGTTCCTCAGCTCGCCCATGTTGCTTCTTCTCTCAGGCCATATTTAATAAATAAAGCCGCCGGCACTCTGCGTCTGGGAGTGAGCGCTTCTGCAAAGTGTGGGAGGCAGTGAGGGAGAGTGAGAGGGTCACTATTATATCTTGCTAAAACGCTCCAAATGTAATTCAGCCGCAGGTCAGGACTTTAAAAGTGCAACGGCGTGTGTGTGTGTGTGTGTGTGTGTGTGTGTGTGTGTGTGTACGGTGGCACTGCATGTGAGCGGGTGTAAAAGGGGTCGGTTTTTAAAGGGTTTTTAAAAGGTTCGGAGGAGTGAAGGTCAGGTGATGGAGAAAGCGTTAACAGCAAACCTCTCTCGCCACATCTCTCCATCCTGCTCTTCCCCTCTGCTGCCCATGAAAGTTTGATGTTAGAATTAGGTTGTTGACTCATCTCGCACCTCTGTGCTCATAGTATTGACAGGCTGCCAGCAGGCTGCTGGGCTGGCCGAGATGGCCACTGAGTGTGTGCTCCCTCCCTCACTGTCTCACTTCGCTCTCCTTTTGCTTCAGCATCAGCCAACAGCATCAGAAGTGTCTTAACAGAGCTTTAATGGCCTCTGCCCCAAACCTCACCTCCAGCGCACACTCTCCCAAACACACGCACACACACACACACACAATGTGGGTTGGAAATAGCTTCCTGGTGGTGGAGAAAGAAAAGTGTTGAACAGAAAAGGAGAGAGAGAGAGAGCTTGTTGTTCCGATGGAGGGTGACATGCACTTCTTTTCTCACCCGCCCTGCTTCCCTCCCCCCGCTGCCCACTGGTTCATAGGACCAGCCTTCCTGGGTCCTACCCTTTTGTTTTCGTTCTGTTCCCCTCGCTCTTTACAGAGCTCCATCTTGTTTTCACACTCCTGTATTGAAGGGATTCTCCGTGTTCTTTGATTTTAGTCTTTTTCACTCACTGCTGTCTAACTAAATGCTTAAAACCATACCGTAGTTGTCATTTACAGATATCCCAGTAATTAATGAGTGGCGGCATTTAACATTCCAAAACATAATTTGGGGTTTTGAAGAGTCGTCCTGTCTGGCAGTAGAGTTGGACTACATCACTGTTGCTGCACTTTGTCTATCAAACCACATCCTTCCTCTCTCAGTGCAGACTTCTCAAATGTACTGGGAGGCTCCTCGGGTGTTTCTCGCGGAGCTCGTAGTCCCAGGAGTCTCCTCCACCACTGGTCCGTAGGACGTGATGCTCGATACGATAATTATTCATCGGGTCTACATGATTTGGATCGTAGTACGTGTTATCAACTGGGAGGTTTTGTCTCCGTGGATTTTCCGCTCTGACGCGAGCCCCATTCCAGCGGAAACTCCAGAAAATTGTGTTTTTACCATGAAAATAGTCCCATTTACTGTAGCTGCAATTTGTCATCTTTTGATGAGGTCGCACCCTGACTCATTCTTTCCTTTTCTCTCTGTTTTTCTCTCCGTCGTTCACACACTCTCCTACCTCCCTGTCTTCTTTACAATGCCCCCCGTCTCCCTCCCTCCATTCAGTGAAGGCTTTAGCTGTGAGGAGTGCTGTGCTAGCTGGGCCCAGCCAAAGGCAACGCTCATTAGCAGAGTTTAGCCACACAGGCGCTGAATGGGGCGGCTTGTTGACACACACAATGGGATCAACCCCCTCACACTCACGCAACACACACACACACACACACACACATCCGAGTGGTGGCTCCAGCTTGACGCGTCATGCCCCCCCCTCTCTTGCCCTCTTCAAACTAGGCTGTGTGTGTGTGTGTGTGTGTGTGTGTGTGTGTGTGTGTGTGTGTGTGTGTGTGTGTGTATCAGACCAACCCACCCAGATAGGTCCTCTGATGCCCTCTTTCCCTCACCTTACACGTCACAGACACACAGTCACATGTCACACGCCTCCTTTGTACCTCATGCACCGCGACCGAACACACACCGGTTTTGTCGATTTTCATGTATACACTTAATTACCTATCACACATTATTCACACACATATTTCTGGGAATCCTACAGGGACACACACACACACATTTATAGGGGAACAATACATCTATTGTCTCTTAGTGGCAATAACCACAACTGTCCCTCACAGATTTTAGTATCTGTACCAGTACAGTGTTTGCAGTTGTCTACTCGGGGGTTGTATCATCCTCAAGCCCCCCCTTATTTCAACTGCACACTCACAAGAACACACTCACTCACACACACACACACGTGCTTGGTAATGGAATAAGCAACCCTAATACACAGTAAACTGACCAGTTAGTACTAATAGGTTCTTTCACTTTGGCCTGGTTCTGCTGTCACATGGCGCTAGGACAAGGCTCTGTCTTATAGCCCATCCACCCTGCCGGATGGGACATATCAGCTCCAATTTGGCCCATCACCGCCTTTAAGAAAATTTATCAGGCCCTCGTTAGGAATGAAAGCAGTCTGTGTACCGGCAGCCGGGGCAGATGGGAGATTAGTTCAGGCTTCCCACGGACAGGGAATATAGAAGGAGTAGTGCTGTGTTTGTGTGAGCTGAGTCGGAGAAAACGAGGACACATAAGGATACTTAAGGTGTGTGTGTGTGTGTGTGTGTGTGTGTGTGTGTGTGTGTGTGTGTGTGTGTGTGTGTGTGTGTGTGTGTGTGTGTTGTATTTTTAAGGTTGGCTACTTATGAAGATGAAGGTATCCTCGCATTGAGACAATAAAAGTCAGCTCATTCATAAAATAAATAGGACAAGATAGCAACACTAGATCACATTCTGGGCTCACGTTCACAGGCTTACTGGTGCAACCAGTCCAACTCTCCGTCTGACCTCTGTGTGACTGCTACTGCTCTGAAACATCACATGACTGGATGGGAAGCGTCTGCATAGGGATTTTATTATTGTCTGATCTGCACATCATGTTCTGTATTATTTAATTTGGTCTACAATTTGGTCTACATCACAATTTCCCATCATTACATTTCACTTCTCTAAATGTCTTTTATCCAGGTGATCTTTGCCTTTTATGTGTGATAAATAAATGATCAGCAAATCGATTATGAAAATAGTTGTCAAATAATGTTCTGCAGGTCAGTTATTCGATTAAACAGCTATCAGCTATCTGCATTTTCTTTATTCTTTTCCCTACTTCTTCCTGGTTATTTGTTTTCATAAATACATCTATAAACCAAACAACAGTCAGTGTGTTCATTTCCGTTTCAGTTAAGTGACTTGTTGAAGAGAAGCTGGCTGGAGATGAACACGTTCCACAGCCACTCTAAAGCAGGGGTGTCAAACTCATTTTAGTGAAGGGGCCACATGCTGCCCATTTTGATCTCAAGGGCCAGACCAGTAAAATCACAGCATAATAACGCATACATAATGACAATATTTCTCTATGTTTAAATCATTGGTGAAGGTTTTTGGATGATAAACCCTATTTTAAGATCTTTCTACAATAAACTAGAAACATAAAGACCAAAAATTCAGACATCAGCCCACTATTTACCTGCCTGGGTTCTCTGCAGAGCCCCTCGCAGTTGAGCAATGTTTCTAGTAATGTCAGTGTCAGAGCCCCAATCGATTGCGACTGTGGCTCAATGGTTAGCATGCCTGTCCGCGGGCCGTATGTTTGACACCCCTGCGCTAAAAGGATGTGACATTGTGTAGTTTCTCCAGAAAGAAGGCAGTTCTATATAATTTTGGGCTTCTGTCTGCATGACACATCCAGTGTTTAGCTTCAACTGACACGCGTCAAATTATGTATAATAAAGAGATTAGCATGTGAGTCAGAGTAACTGACAATTGCTTTAGTTACTTAAGTTTAAAAAACGAAATAATGTAAATAATAAAAATCCTCAGTTCAATGTATTTGCTTTGTTTAATGATAAAACTATTTTAAGTCCTCACCGCTGTGTCCAGGGTTTGAATCCGACTCGCGGCCTTCGGCCAAGAATACTATGAATGTCACACTTTATTTTCAGGACTCTTACACTCCATATTCAAAAAAGGTTTTGGGGTGGTTTATTCTTGGAAATGTAGTTTTTTCTTCCCTGTTTTTTTTTTTCTTGTGGCCCAAATCCTCGTCTCTGTGAAATACAACACCAAAGCAGCAAAGGCATACACAGTCTAGCAGTTAAAAGCTCGTGCACAAGACCACTATGTAATCAGGGCCTCTGGCATCCCACAGTCGCCCTTTTTCACTTCGACCGCAGATGTTATTTTTGCTCTCTGACTTTTGATCACTACAGTTTCTGATTTGATTTCTGCAGTTTCACTTACCTCTGTAACCTTTTTGGGCACTCACTGGTGTGGAGTGTCAGTAAACACGTTGAAAGCCAGGCTGCAGTAGGTTTACACGCCGAGTCCATGTCAGGGAGATGTATCTTTACTCTGTACACCGTTGTCTTTAGCTTTGAATATGGCCGAGAGAATCGATGCAAGGAGGGTTTTCAATCGTCGTCCTTCAATCAGTGTATCGGCGGTTCGATCTCTGGCTCCACTGTTGATGTATCCTTCACTGTAAAATCTACCAGCTCATCTTAATAAAAGAAGTAAGCTAACCCAACTTAAATGGCATAGAAAGTTGTAGTTACTTGAGTGATACACTCACATGAACTCGTAAGTGAACTACAGCCATAATGACTCAGTCATTTGGAGTTTAATCAACTTCTGGTAGACTTTCAAATGATGTGTATCAATTCCAATGTGTTGCATTAACTTTTGATCTAAATTGATTTTGTAGACAGTGGATATGTTCGAAAACTTAGCTGATCCTTGATGTAAAAATGTAAATTTTTCGGCGTTTTTTCGCTTAGATTTTTCAAATGTTACCGAGAAATATACACTGTACTATCCGATAACACCGTTATTGTAACCAGCAGACCTGAAGGGTCTGTCTCTTCCGGCGACGGAGTTTCTTCTTGTTGTGATAGTGGGCGAGCTTTACATGCAGTTTGGCGGTGTAATTTTATAAATGTACAATTATTAGTGTTACAAATTGTTTATGTGTCACAAACTGTTGTGTCGTGATGTTGTACCCTCTAAAAGAACGTTAGTTGTGGGTTATTAATTGTTGTTATAAAGTTTTAACCATGACTAAAGTTATAACCATGACACGTAAGTCCGACCGCTGTGAAAATAGCAGTGAAAAATAAATGTTGCTCCCTAGCCGAAGAGCGACACCAGTTGTTCCGGCTATGCACTGGTATGACAGCATATGAAAAATTCATACTGTATGGAAATTTGAAACTGCTATACCGGTTTCAAATTGGTTCAAATAATTTCATTGCATCTGAGTTCATATAAACGTTATAAATAAGTTTAAATAATGAATATGTTCTAAGTTCAATACAAAGAATGGAGTTAGTAATCGTAATTTATTTACTTAAGTATACCTAACAATAAATACTTGAGTTAGGAGTACTCCATTTAAGCATTTTTTTTCCACTAAAAGGATTTGAATTATTTAACTTAAATAGTTCAAGACAATCGGTTTCCTTAAACTATTGGAGTTGACTTTACTCATCAGGTTTTACATTGTTGGTCAAGACACTTGACCCCAAATTGCTCCTTATGAATGGGTTTGAATGTTAGCTAGTGCTGATGGGTAGGTGGCACCTTGCATGGTAGCCCCTCCCATCAGTGTGTGAATGGGTGCCATACAGTGAATGGGTGAATGAATGTTAAAGAGCTTTGAGTGGTCCCTATACATATCCATTTACCATGAACTCAGATACCAGTCAAATGAGCTGCTGTATCGTTTCCCGAGCTCTTCTTTCCCATAATTCATATCTAACCCACGTAATCGTGAACCAGGATGTGCAGGGCTGCCGATGAGAAAGTCCACGCAGGGAGGAGGCAGGGTTGGATGGACAAGTCAAACAAACACAGGACTTTCACCCAGGAGCCTGCTGTTTCGTAACTCAAGTACAAAACAAACTTATTTCAACTCAAACCAGGAGTTCCTCAAGGCTTTGCTGTATTGTAATTTAGTTTGGATGACTAGTAGGAACCAGCACGTCAAGGAGGTTTGAAACACCTTTGAGCAGACCTTTCAACTGGGATGGAGAAACGCCACATGGCTTTCCCTTATTGACTTTGAAAAAAGAAACATGTGCAGCAATATAGAAATGTATGTCTTGTTTGCTTGTGTTTAGTGTTTGTGAATGTACATTCACTGTTCCACCACTGTATGGGATGTCGTTAGATGTGTGTGAACTGGAACTGTGTCTAATCTACACTTACTGCACACAGCAGCCTGATTACTGAAGTGAGACAACCACCTTCTTCCCCCACTCGCTCTCTTTCTGTGTCTATCTCTCCCCCTTATCTCCCCTGTATCTATCACATTCCTCCCTTTGATCAATGCCAGGGGCATGTGTGGTCGGAGCCAGTGTGTTTGGATGTGTGTTTGCGAGTGTGCTACTGAGATTATGGAAGTGTTATCATGTGTACTGTGTGTTTGTGTGTGTGCATACCAGATTGGCTGTGCTTTGATCTCCCATGCAGTGTTGTCTTTGAACTGAAGAGCTGCGTATGACAGAGGCTACTGTTAAAGCAGCGAGGGCCCTCAGCTGATAAGACGGGAGTCTTTGGGGGCCACATGTCACTCTGTAAAGTTACACAGCTCTACAGTGGCAGTGATTGGGTTAGCCCCTTTATCCGAAGCAAATACAGTTGCTGTTAGGCTGAGCAAACTATTTATTTAACTATTCATGGATGTCATTTGGAATCCGACGTCTAACTTTAGTAGGATGGATGGTAAAGAGAATCTTGTAACTATTGTTTACTTAAACTTTAATTTTAACAAAGTTCTTAGACAGTTGTTTCTGTTTTGGCAGTATTTATTATTTTACAAGTTTAAATCTAAAATCTCCCTCTCTCTATATATGATGCATCATGAGACTGTAGTTCCACTCCATAATAGCCCAACCTTTGCATCATTCCAAAATAGGCAAGTTGATGACACACAGGCAACCTTTTTGAGCAATTTTCAGATGTCCTGGCAGCGGGCAATGAATAACAGTGGCAGGTCAATGAGTAATGATGGCAATACCCAACACTGGCCAACATTACAGCTGCAGGAGTAGAATTGATCAAATAAAAAGACTATCCTGAAAAGAGGAGGTGATATCCACCAGCCACTAGATTGTTTGACAGCTTTGAGAGTCACAGCTGTTACACCATCTCTTCCTATCCACCGTTGTGTTGGAATGGTTCGTGCTCAGAGCAGTTTTCTCTGTCTGACAGGTTGCTGGTGGAACGTTGCCAGCAGAGCTCTCTCACCACGCTTAGCTGGTTTTCAAAGTGATGAGTTGTTTTCAGTGCTAAGACGATTCAATTAACTCTCTTTTCAACCATTTGTGTCCTCTCCAAAGTATAGCTTTCTGTAAAATAATAATGTGTCATTGCTTATACATATTTTTTTACTTGATAAGGAAGAACAAAATTCCAACAAAAACAGCAGTGATCACGGAGATCAGATACATGACCACAGTTGTTGCACCTAGCTGTCAACTTGTTCCATAGCTCATTCCCATAAGACAAGAGTGCAAAATGTCACCCTTGGAAGTGTTGGATATGCATGGGAGCACCTTCACCCCTACTGCACCCTGTCCTCCTGACCACCCCCCACATGCTTCTCATTTAGGGCATCAGGCATCCCGGCTGCAATCCTGACCTTCCTCCTCAGAGTTTTATGAGGCAACTATTAACTCCCTGCTGGCCTCCATGGCCTGCTTGCCAGATTTACAGCACCAATGAAGGCGGTTGTGTGTGTGTGTGTGTGTGTGTGTGTGTGTGTGTGTGTGTGTGTGTGTGCGTGGGCGTGTGCGTGTATGTGTGTGTGTTTTAGGAAAAGCTAAAGCTTATTTTATACTTGCCATAGTAAAGCCGACGCGAGGCGCGCGCGCCAGAAAATAACGTAATCACAGCCAAGTGGCCAAGTGGCACTTGGTCATGCACCTCTGAATTTTCGTAAGAGGGCTCGTACAAATGCCCTAAAAGTAACCCATGAATATGAGATATGAGTCTACAGATAATTACGATCCATCCTCGGCATTATTGGAGTTGGTTTATATCTTTTTGCCGGCTACACAAACACAGGGTTCTTACGCTCATGGAAAACCTGGAAAAGTCATGGCATTTTAAAATGGTTATTTCCAGGCCTGGAAAAGTCCTTGAAAAAAATAAAATCCCAAAAGTTTTGTAAAAGTCATTGAGATGTGTTATATTCATGTGTTCATGACGTTCATTTACGCTGAGTTTGAAATCATTAATATGCTTTTAAAAGAAAGACGTTCAAAAGATAAGCAGGCATACATACAGGCATCTATATAAATGTGTATTCTTTTAATCAAACTATTGTCTCGTTCATTTGTGTCATTTAAGGTTTACTGTATGCTTTGGAATTCTCATTGTTAATTTAAATACTAAATTGTCTCACTTTTTCATGTTTACGCCCAGATTTCACTAAATGTTTGGTCATGGAAATTTGGTTTAAAGTTATGGAAAAGTCATGGAAATCCATTGGTCAAAATGTGTATGAACCCTGCATACAGTCTGTACGCATTATCTATGGTCTACACTCGTTGTCGTTTTGATTTTTCACAGCTCCTTTCGTTAGAGAATAATGCAGCGCAAAGAGTCTTAACGCCTCCGTACATGCTCGGAGCTCACACAGCGTCTGCAGTGGCCATGGCGCCAAGCGCGAGTGTAAACAAAGCTTAAGACTGTGTCGATTGTCACGAGGGTGGGTGCGACTGGGATAAGGTGTTTGTGTGTTGCCTGGGCCTTGCTTACCCTGTGACTCTGATCATCCATTAATCTGCAGCATTAGTGCTAGTGAGCTAATGGATCCAGCCACAGCATTAGCTGTGGGGGAGAAAGAAGTCTAGGATTGTGGGGTGAAAGAATGCCGCATTACCATGGGTGGCTGTAAGGTGGTGTTGGAAGGAATTGACAATCGACTGAGCAAGCTATCAAACACGAAGCCATTGATGCCTTCTTCTGTCACCAAACAGGCTTTAATGTGTGAGTTCCCCATTTTCAGACAACAGTTTGTGAAACCTGCCTAATGTGAATCTCATATTCTACAACCTACAAATGACATATACAAGGTGTGGTGCCTTTCTTCTCACTCCGTGTGTCAGGACTTTGAGGATGCTTTTACATGTAACCTGTCTGATTCACTTAAAACAAGCTAAGGTCTCAACTGCTCTGAAGTAAGTTAAAACCATCAAAAAAAAGGAAATAAAATATTGTATTTTTATGGATTGAAACAAATCGATTCATTAGTAGTTTTACTGATGTATTATACAATGCCTAGAGGTATTATAATTAATCTCTAATATCTATTTATGTTGTTCTGAAAACATCTCTTTCAAACAACTGGATTTATTAAAATGTCTCACCTTTGCCCAATTCTCATTTTCACTGAGCAGAGCCTGAACGCATCACGATGTAAGGGAATTGAACCTCCTGTCAGGTTACACACGGATTGGTTGTTTACGTGTAACAATATCAAAGATCGCCGACTAGAAAAGCATAAATAATGTCCCGCTCGTATATTTTACTGAATATTGGCGAATAACGATCGTCAGTAGAACTTTATTTCAGAGTGATGGTTAACGTCAAACTGTGTAATTCGGTTCACATGAGGTAGGATCCCTACGGATCACGGATCGACATTGGTTCAGTGATTTCAAAGGCTACTCTACTAATATATTCATCTGCTGATCGTGATATCTGTTTAAGAAGCGAGCTTAACATTGATCGAGATAAGGCCATATATATGTATAACCTATTAATGCAAATTAACTTATAGCCTGTGCACATCATCGCAAGTATTTTCCCTCATTATTAGGTGAAAAGCTGCTAAAAATGCTGCGCTTGTATCCGACTATGTCACTTTGTCCGTTAATTGAGTCATTATTAGACAGCATGTCTTTGCCCTACCCGACATTCACGGCAGTCATCTGGGAGGATGCAAAGGGTCTTTGTAAAGCCCTGTGTCTACCTGTTGAAGCATTCAAGTGCTGCACAAACTTCTGTCAGTCACCGGAGTTTGATATCCCCACGCCCTGATGATGCAGGATGACAATCGCCACGAGTTACATGTCAGTCTCTATAACTGTCATTTGTCAGTGTATACAGGAACTGGACCAGAACCAAAATGCAACAATGTGTATTTGTGTCCCTTGGTCCAAGCCAAATGAACCCAACTAAAGGTGTGAATGCCCCCTTAGCCCGCAGAGGAGGCAGGATACCCTTCATTGAGAATTGAACCTCAATGGCCAACCCGGTCTTACTCCCAACAAGTCAAGTTCCACAGTTTGGTCAGTGCCCCTGGGCATATGATTCTCTGAACCAAGGCACCACATCTGTATGGGACGCACCAGGATTCAACTCCAGCCATCCGCATCAGTCCAAGCCACTGACATAGTTTAAATAACACAAAGTCAGAGTAGGGCGGGTGGGAGTAGCAGATGGATGGGCCAAACAAACACAGGACCTTCACCAAGTCAACATTGAGTTATTTTACCATAATTTTGTTCCATGCCTTTCTAACTAATGCCAGCTGTTGCCAGCTTAGTTATTTTACATATGTGCCTATTTTAACCAACACATTTTTCCTTTTCCTCAGCCTAACCAAGTTGCTATGTTACTTAACCGCACAGTTTTGTTGTGCAAGTAAAGCTGAAACTAGGTAGACTGAGTGCATGTACGAGCAAAAAACATTTTCTGTTTCCTGTAAACACAAAACATGAGTTGAGGCACAGTAACAAGTGGAAACCTGACACGCCGTCCCTGAGTTTAAAACTGGCACTAGAGGGGTACCCTGAGCGTCTGAGCTTGAAGTGTGGGCCACTGACCAAGCTGCGCTATTTGACAAGTTGAGAGTGAGGATGTGTTGCGATGGCTCTTCCTGTCAATGCTCAAAGACTCAAATGGCACTCCATGGGGGATTTGAGAAAGTTTCAACATTGCAAATGCACTTTGCACAGCACCGGCAACCAGTAGCGCTGTGCTGCATTCCCTCAGGAAATGGAAGCACTGGGACCAGCTAGAGTCCAAAAACAGGCACTCAATCCCAATCAATCTTGCCAGGTGAATGAGGTGGCATGTTCCCTACTGCTACAAATCCCCCGTACGTTTCTGAAGAGATTATTTGAAGCCTGGAATCGGTTCCACTATTCACTACTATTTTGAGGCCACAAGATCCATGTTTGGTCTTTGATAGAGCTAAAGTAAGACAATAAATTGGCAACCAACATAACTGATTAAAACAATTCCAAATTCCGACTAGCATAGACGAAGAACCCAAGCCACTGGTGTGTTTAAAAAAAACAGCGATAGCTGACCTTTTCCCCTCTAAATGTCGAGTGGCATTTCAAGACTGAGGTGTCCATTTTGTGTCAGAAGCACTTGGAAGCAGGAGTCCCAGAATCCCAGAGTGCTACTTTATGTCTTCAGGCAGAGAGCTAACACCTAGGCTCTTAGCTCTATAGCCTCTCTCCCTCCTCCTTTCTCACTTCTTTACCCAAGTGGAATCACACTGGAAGGAGAGGTGGGATCACAGTCTCAGAGGTGTCGCTGGACCTGTCCACAGCCTCAGAGTGTGTTGCGCCGTGCACGTGTCCCTTGTTGTTTGTATTTGCGCTAATGCGAGCTTCATTTTCTCTCGTCCTTGGTTATAGTAGTTTGTGTCTGTATGTAGTGTCGCTAAATCGAACTATCTAATCTAATCTATAACAAATATTTTCTTAGCACATCAATAATCCTGCCTCTCCCTCAGGATATTATTCTTTCATCCAATTTGGTTCTTGTTTTTGTAGTTTTGGCTATCATTTCCATCAGTTAATATTAAGTTAAGAACATTCTACTCAGCAAAGTCATCGCTGAGATCTGGCACCATGGCAACATCACTACAACAAAGTCAGACGCGACATGAAATGAGTCAGAAGATCAGTTGTAAACAAGCAGTAAACAGTTTGGCCAGATTCTCTAAACCACTTCACTGGGGAAAACAACTCCCCTTCAGTATAGCTCTGGCTACATGATTTATCTGGTATTCTAATCCATTAAATAATCAGGTTGACTCTACAAGTTGTCCTTTAGGTGACTGGAGGCTGACGTGATCGAGGGACGGTCCCAGCCCCCTGAGCAGTTCCCCTCCTCTACTCATGACATAGTTACTTAGGGCCACTGGCCTATAATTGTTTTCCTGAGGACAAGACGTTTTGGGAACTGGAATCATAACGTGTGTGTGTCTGTAGAGTCGATGACAGGCCGGTGTGACTCCCTGCAACTGCCGTCAAAGAAAAGCGGGCCCCATGGCTTTGTTAATATGTTTTTATTTTAAGAACATTGGTACATGGATTATGGATGCATGGACATTCCAAATTAAAAAAATACTTTCATCAAAAACATCACATAACATTCCTTAAAAGTTTCAGTTCCAGACCTCTTGATGAAATGATTTAGTTAATTTACATTTTCAGTTTCACTGTGGGCAAACACAGGCTTCCTGGAATCCATGTTGGTCATTTCTAGAAATAATTCCCACAGTTTATTTTCAGCTTTCTTCTTCATTTCTGTGCTGCTCTCAATTGCTGATTTAGATCCTTTGGTGCAGCCGTCAGTCCTATTTGACACCAATGAGAGACCAATGTCTCCAACATGATCAGACGAAATATCATTTGGACCCCGCCCATGTAAATATTCCTAATACAATGAACTTAGCATACTTAAACACTTACTTATCTTGTTCAGGTCAAGGTCTTAATTTTAATCAATCCGATATGAAATGTTTGTCAATTAAACTCTTTCACAATATGTTTCAGGTGCCTGGTTTAAAACCCTAGGTGTTCTACAGCTCATATGACCTTGATTTGAATACCAGACCCGATTGTCCTTGATCTCTAACGAATCCGCAACTCCCTACCTTTAAAAAAAAAAAATGGTCTGCATAAATATGTTTAAAAGTCAAGAGTCTGAGCAAAAAATGACTCCTCGATTCCTCCCCGAGTTTTTTAATTGTATTGTTTGGTGCCTTCCCATCATGCCACAGAGTAATACTGCACATCTTTAGAAAGAGTACGACCTAAATCATCAACATCTGCAATAATAATCACAATAAACACAAACAATGACATGTTAGGAAGCATATTCAGTCCAAAAAACTTGCTTTTGTGTTTATAAATTGAAAAATGACCTACTTTGACCTGAATCTTGCTTGCACCATAACACACTTGGTGTGTAACTAACCGTCTCCTTCTCCATGTGTCATCTGACATGCTTTCAGACGGCTGAGGAGTGAGCCAAATTTAAATCATGACCAATGTGGACCAATGAGATCGCAGGACCAAACAAAAAAACTTGCAGTGCGAGACACCAATACTACCAATGCTCTTACTGTTCGACTCCCACAGTCTCGTAGGTAACAGGGAAGTTGCTTTGAGTGAAATCCACCATTGTTAGGGGTGCTTATGAGCGTTTTAGTGAAACGTTATAATTAGTCATGTTGAGGAGCTTACGGAATTATTAAAATGTGACGATCTTAAAAAAAAAATGTAAACCGACACCTATCTTCTTACAAGGAGAACTTTTGTACTTTAGCAATTTAAATGAATTACATCGGAACTGTGGATGAGGAGATAGCACAGTTTACGTTTTTTTAAAACACACTTAAGAAACACACGTAATTGCACTTTGATTGACAAACTGTTTGCAGTGACATGCTATTTTCTGCTATGAACTGCTATTTTGTGAATGTCAGACTTGCCTATTCATGAAGAAGAGGGCAGATGTCTCGTACTAGTGATGTTATTGTCGTTTTAACGTGTTTCCTTGAAAAGTCTCTGTTTCCTTGGAATGATCTCAAAGGAAAGAGTTGAGAAGTTCAAGGTCAGTAGCTGGTCATGTCCAAGAGGCTCACGCTCTGAGTCTTATGGCAAACACAGGCCTACAGCTGAGCTGCTTCACTGGTAAGCAGGGGCTGTAAAGGCACTCTGGTACACTCTCTCGCAAACGCGCGCACGAGTTTGCACGCAAAGCTGAGAACTGCTCGCCGTGGAGCGCTGCAGTGGGCTGATGGCTTTCACAGAGGAGTCACACTCTGGTAGCGTGGCTTCTCCATTAAGCCCAGCCTGCGGCTCCAGTGCCAAATCTGCATCATTTCTTTCTCTTTATTTCACACCAACAGCCAACATTGACCACCATTTACATATCTAATATACCAATTACACCTGTTTTTACTCCCTATTAACAGCAAAAGCGGTTACGTTATATCAGTAATACTAAAAACACTGCATAGAACAAACACACACATGTCTGCTACAGGTTTAAATGGGAAGAGCTGTGCTCAAGAAAACATTCTTGAATTGTTGAAGTGAGTATGTACTAGCCACTATGACATATGTGCATACTGTATATCAGTCATATTTGTATTATTTTATGTGCAGTGTATTTAACCTGAATTACAGAGCACATTTCAGATTTACACCTACACTACTATCAGCTGTTCCTCTGTTGACCTAGTAAAAATACAAATCAGCTTTAGCTGCTCGGTCTCATCTGTCAAATGGTGGAGATGGCATGTTTTACGAATGACTGGCCCAAGAGAGATGCAACACGGCTGTGAAAGTGCTGTGAAAACGAGACAATTCCTTCCGCTGTTCGTCTTAGAGCAGCAGCAGAGCGGCTCTGGAGTCACAGAACTGGTTCAAAGAAGCTAATCTTCACAAAAGTGGTTTCCCTCAGCGGCAATCAGGTGAAAAGCTTGTGGCCTTAATTGTGGCTCTCAGCAGGGCCAAGCTCTGCCAGTCCGGGTCGTGTGATGTGGAAACACTCCTGGACCACCAGCTCTAATCAGACTGATGATGGTTAAAGACACAGAGCCTCCTCTGAGTCAAAGCAGCATCCGTCTGTGTGAGTGTACCGGGGTCTGTGTGGAAGGGGGCTGATGGCCGAGACAGCTTTGATCCCAGGGCCTTGTCATGTTTATGGCGGTGTTGAGAGGGGTAAGCCAGGCCAAAGGAACAGGTCACAGACTATCCAGTCAATATGTCCGTGTTAGGTTAATAGTATATGTGTGTGCATACATGCTTGGCTGTCTTTACTGCCTCTTGTACATGCTTGTGCTCACGCACACAATCATTAATCAGAATATTTTCAGGGGACTTCAAAAGGCATTGAAAGCTTTTGAATCTAATACAGACCATTTTAGGTCATCTCCAGACAAGACTGATGTGGCTCAGCAAAAGGGTGCTGCAGGAGAGATGGTTCTGTAGCGTAGTTTACCATCACACCTTTACACATGATGTTTTTTTTAAAGGCTGCTATTTATACTCTGTAGTCTCAAGTCCCCTTCACACATGCACTACAACCCTGAACTTATCTCGACATGAACAGGAGGAGCTGTGCGCGACAACGCAAACGTCCGAATCAGTTGGAGCGCACATTAAAGAGACGTTACCCTGCCAGCGACCTCGGCCAGAGTCTGTGTAGTGTCCGATTTAGCCCGTTTGTGATCAGAGCTGGTCATTGTCCGCATGTGTGCAGCGCCTTTCTAGTCCTCCGACTGTACACCACATGTCATCATTCGCCCATTCATACACTGAGGACAGGCTACCGTGCACCTGCCAAAACATGTACCAGAAAACATGGCCGTGGAGACCGCCTGAGTGTCCCTCATCATAAGTGTTGTATTTCAGTGCACAGTCCCAGTTGTAGTAAAGAGTAGTAGACATTCAGCTGCATCATTATCCATAGATCCTGGTCATTATGGTGACACCGCCATTCAAATTTAATCGGCAAGGATAAAAATCCGATGTGTGTGTGTGTGGATGTGTGTGTGTGTGCACACGGGAAACTTGGATACGTCTTGGTTATGGCTATGGTTATGACATTTGGAACCATCCTGTAAAGTATGTCCCCACTGCCTCATTAGAACAACTAACTGTAACCCAACCCCCTTTCCCCTTCATCAGCTGGATTTAAACTCTCCATAGAAAGGTTCTCCCACTAAATGCCTCCTTCCTCCCAGACACAGTGCGACACCTCCAACACCTCCAGTGAGTGGTGTTAGTACAGAAAGCTGTACTGTACGCGCCGTTGGCTGGCGGCTAAAGAAGGTAATAAGCTTACATGTCAGGCCCGCTGGTTAGCCCCTTCTCGTCAAACAAACAGCGATTATCCCACTTTCCAACAGGAAGGAATGCACTGTGCTATACACAACCATTAGGCCGAAAACGGGTCAGGATAAGTTCTTGTTATGTGATTGTGGGATGTGTGTGAGAGCGTGCGCGCATTCTCTCTGTTTGTGACCGCCTCTCAAGTGCATTGTGTGTGTGTGTGTGTGTGTGTGCGCTCAGTCGAGGGTGAGCAGCCACGCATGGCGCCGAAGCCTCCTTATTCTCGAATTCCTGGTAAAGATGCTAATTTGAGACCCTCTTCACGTGTGTGTGTGTGTGTGTGTGTGTGTGTGTGTGTGTGTGTGTGTGTGTGTGTGTGTGTGTGTGTGTGTGTGTGTGTGTGTGTGTGTGTTCATTCTGAGTGAACTGACTAAAGATGCCCTTTAGCCCGGGGCAGTCTCTCTCTTCATCCTCTCACTCTTGAGTGGCCACACACTAAGAGGCCAGATCCACTCTGAGCAGCAGAGGGAAAGACAAGGACACGAGTGAGGACACAACAGCCCTCTTCTTTCACATACGAGGTGCTACATTTAGCTTTTTTAACTCTTGGCTTTGTAAAACCGGTATCATTTATCCATCACAAACGACAGTGCACTTGAACCATTTTAGGCCCCTGTTTCACGTTATCAATGCCAGTGGTTGTTGATGAAACCACATTTCCCATAAACCCCCTTGCCTAGGAACATGACATGAAGGGTTACAGTGAGTGTGCAGTTGCCGTTCGGTCAGTCGACTCGGTAATGTGAGAATTCACCTCAAAAACATGGCTGGAAAACCAAAGCTACATTTAAGACGCATGCAAAAGCACAAAGCTGTGACACACAGCACTGTGGTGTGTGCGTTTGGGTGCTTGAAACAAGACATTCACTCATGTACATGATGATTTAACGAGCTCATGTGTGAGTGTGTGTATGTGTCTCTGAAGGCAGTGTTCGACACTGCTGTCATGTGATGACTTCATGCGGTCAGGCCAGAGGGTCTAATGTCCAGCCTGTCTCCATCTGCTGCACACACGCACAGTCACGCACACACACACAGTCACGCACACACACATTTCCCTCGGATTGTACCCTTGTCGTTTTCCTTTTTTTGTCGTGTGCAAAATAATAAACATGGCTCCGCAGCAGGGTCGAGTGTGTGCGAGTCGGTCGACCTGTGTTCGTGGAGAAACCCGGCATAAGTTTGGAGGCTGTGGTTCTCGTGCGCGCTGTGAGGGTGTTCTTGATAGTGTCTGGTCGGGGGCGCTATGGCAAAGGGTAAAAAGAGGAAGAAGAGCCTCGCTCTGTCTCTCTGTCTTTCTCCTATTGGCTGAGAGTCTGGAAATGAAATGTGATCCTCGGAGTGAAACATCAAACAGCAAGCAGCTGCTGGGTTGTCAGGTCACCGACCGGTCAGAGGATGGACCACGGCCTCCTCTCTCTCTCTCTCTCTGTGTGTGTATGTGTGTGTGTGTTTGTCTCTGGCTTCATGCACGAGTGGGCATGTGTGCATGAGTTCATGTCTCTATCTGTTTAAGAGTAATTCATTCGGTTTTGCGTCTCGTGTTCTTTTATGAATGTGCAGAAGCTTAAGTGTTTCATATTTTTTTCTTTAATATCCAGCATTTGGATATGTGTGCGTGCGTGTGTGTGTGTGTGTAAATGCACATGCTTACATACAGTACGCCCCCCGTGTGGCACACTGATATAGCCCTGCCGTCATCACATAGCATATGTCTCCTCACAGACTGAGGCTAGTAGCTAGCCGAGTGGCGGAGGAAGGAGAGGAGGTCAGGGCGTCTGGTCTGGATGACGGGGAGAGGCGCTGAAACGCTGTCGGGAGGTGGTGTTGGGGGGTGGGGGGGTTTGGGGTATCAGGGGCATCTGTCTTGTTTTTGGCATGTGGAATGGGTCAGTAACCGTGTAGACAGGCAAGCTGAGTGGCTGGCGTAGCCCAGCCAAAGCAGATGGTGGGAGGGGTCACTGCCGGGTCACTCCTGTGTTATCCATGCCACATGTACGTGACATTCTGACAGCAAAAACAAATCTATACGTGTTTCATCTCCCACAGGCACTGGACAGAACAAGTGAGTCAATCTTTCTTCCCTCTTTTGTTTTTCATATTTGTCTTTGGTCTTTGGTGCTGAGTGTTTTCATCAGATCGAATGTCAGACACACTTCTGTCGTGATTCTAAAGTAACGACAATTACTGTCTCGATGAGCCCTCAACTATTTCAAGACACATTTTTATAATGTTTAGTTGCCCAGCAATACCTGCACTTATGCTCATGTATACTTCCAAAACACTTCACTTTTCACACAATGGTCTGTGCAGACATGTTTTTTTCCTCAGAATGTATCACCACTATCAGACCGCACACACGCAACCACATGCACGCATAAAGATGTGTCCCTGTTCAGACACCCGGTGTAGAGTCAAAGGACTTGTGAGCATGTCTTTGTCCGTTTGGGTCACATCAGGGCCTTCAGCCTCTGTCTCACGACGTCCTTCTCCTCGTTTCCTGAACAAGTACACTAGGAGTAGGCCTATTAGACTGGTAGCACATGGACATGCACTGTCTGGTAAATTATTAATTAGATACAATATTCTGTGTGTAGACACATGAAAGAAGCCTAAGATGACATCAAGAAAAAATAAATCCCAAAGTCTCCCACAGTGAGGCTTCGGGTTACTTGAAGTGCAAGAGTAAACATTGAGCTTCGGCAGCTTTATTTGTATCACTGTGAGGGGAATATGGCCGTGGCGGTCGGCCGTTCCGGTGTGGCCAATAAGCTTTCCTGTGGGCTTTCCTCTCTGGCTTCCTGTTCGCGCCTCCTGCTAAGCTAACACCTCTCCTCATTAACCCTGCTGTTAGCGCTACAGGCTAACCTCCAGGGTCCCCACCACCTCACGTTGTAACTCTGGAGAGACTTTCAATCTCGGTGACACGACTGATCACATCGGAGATCAGAGTCATCTGATGTCATGTGTGTCGAGAGCAATTTCTTTGTATTCGGTTTGCAGATAACTCAGAGAGGCTTGTATGGTTGTACATTCACATAAAATCCATCTCCCCCATTCTAATCAGGATTAAAATCTTGGCAGCCTCTCATTTGTTTTGTCTTTTTTGTTGTCTTTTTCTGTGGGTAATCTGTTGCCCCCTGGTAATAATCTGCCCTCCAGTCACAGATAAAAAAAATCACACAGGAGAGAGAGAAACGAGGCCGAAACTGAATATGAAAACAGCTGGACAGGCAGCCACATGGCGACCTTGGAAAGTGGGTCTGTATAAAGCATTACAAAAGCCCTAGGAGACACTCAGCCAATACATAAAGGACACTGTCTGCTCATCTTCTCTCCTCCTCTTCCTCCTTCCTTCCTCTCCATCCCTCTCTCCAGACTACTCTCTTTTTATTTTCCTCCTGAGGTTATTTTCTTCCTCCTCTACACGTCTGCTGTCTGTTTCTTCATTCACTCTTTTGTTCAGGGTTCTTATTCTTTTTTTTCTTTTCCTTTTTAAGTGACCCAAACTCTTTTTTTTTACTAAAAAACCCACAGTGTTGACTCTAAAGGCTGAAAGTCCCATCAAATGTTGGTGAACAGGTGAAAGCTGCAGGGCAAAAGTCATACAATTAGAAAGTTGTTTTTTTAGACATTATTTAATGGACATATGTAAGGAAGTGAACAAATATTTAATTAAATACACATGAATTTATTATCAGAAGATATTTAGTGTTGGTACCTAGCTACCTTTACACATTTGAAACGTTAAAAGAATCTTGGTGTATGGTTGGATACTGTTGATAATTCTTACTTTTAAGTCAAAGTTTAAACAGATTCTGACACTGATGACGGGCTACCATGCAAGGTGTCGCCTTCTCATCAGGACTATTTAATCATTCACACACCCATGACACAGCCTTCGGGAGCAATTTGGGTTAAGTGCCAAACATTGAAGACGGGGATCGAACCATTAATCTTCTGATTGAGGGATGACCCGCTCCACCTTCTTCCCACCAGGCGGGTGTATTGCTGGGGACCCGAGGACATGCAGTGTTACATTTAGTACAATTCGATAACACGACACGTTCAATATTACGAGACTTTGAAAAAACAAGTATACAGCGCTCTCTGCAGCAGGGGCGGGGCTTCAGGGCCTGCGGACCGAGTCGAGCACGGCGTCCTCAGCGGGCAACCCCAGGCTGCAGTATACAATGACTGCGGTTCACTTTTGCTGCTCTATGCCGATATACTAACGTTACCAACCAAAATCTTCTTCCCCTCTCTGGAGTCAACGAGCGATGAGCGCTTCAGGAGAATCTGTCTTTGGCTACGACAGGATCCAAGCAATAGGCCCGTTCTGAAGGGGCGCACACCCTGAAGAGCACTGCACAGGGCAAAGGAACACTTTTAATTGGCTAATCGTTGCAGCTGTAGTATGAAGTACTTTTACAGTCGTGGTATTGTCCCGCAGGTCAAAGCGATGGTCAGTAGTAGACAGTGATGGACGTTCATTTGGTCGTGGCTTCACCGGATTCAACAGGTGTAAATGTTTATATTTTCTCATTGTTAAAAAAAACAAATGTGTCCTGGAATTGACTAATCCTGCCCAAATACACACTTTCACCTGGAGTAGAAACATGCTCATCAATCATTGGGATATCTGCTGCAGTCCAATCCAAGTGCTTTCTGAAAACAACTCGGCGGCAGTCAGCCAACTTTGAAGTCGACGGCATTCCTTTCTCAGGCGAGCCCTCAGACGCTAGCAGCCTCCTTGAGACACATTCTCATCCCCTTAGACAAACTTTAATTAACTTGTGTGTGCAAGTCTGAATCTCCCAGCTTAACCTTTGACACACTACCTTACCTGAGCACTGCCTCCACAAGTGCCCTCCACTCGCAGACAAAGGCTGCATAAAGACAAGATTAGCGGCTGGCCATTGTCTTCTCTGCTCGTCTTATTGGTGGGGTCGTCAGGGCTCCGAGCCCAAAAGGCCGTTCAGTGGGCCAGAATCAAGCACTTGAGCTTTTAAACTGGAGGCCAAGGGCCAGCTGGTAGTCCGCTTGTAGTTAGCAGTGGCTCAGAGATTTTGGACCTAACCTTGTAAAACCTCTCATGGTGAATAGACATGGAATTATCCTGGGCAAATCCCTAGGTTGGAGTTGAGAACTGTGTCTGTGTGAGTGTGAGTGTGTGCGAGTGTTTGTGTGAGCTCTGTCTGGCTCCGCCGTGGCTGCCTGAAAGAGGTTTGGACACTTGGATAATTGCTTGGACCTGACACCGACCATACACCCTTCTCCCCCTCTCAAAACCATATCCGCTATATCAGCTTTGTGTGAGTTTTTTTGTACGCCCGCCTATGTTTGAATGTGTGCGTGTGCGTGTGTGTGCGTGTGTGTTTGTGGTCAGGCAAACTATAGGGAAGACTCATAAACCCTAGAAGGAAAGTCTCTTTGTGAGCTGCGTGCATGTGTTTCCAAACTACTTCTGACCTCACTTAGGATTCGCTCAGCTGACCACAGTTTTGAGGGAGTGTGTGTGTGTGTGTGTGTGTGTGTGTGTGTGTGTGTGTGTGTGCGTGTGTGTGTGTGTGTGTGTGTGTGTGTGTGTGTGTGTGTGTGTGTGATTCAGTGGGTGGAAGTGGCTTTAGGGGAGGCAGCTTTACAACTGACACTGACAAGTCGTTTGGCACTCAAAACCTTCCAGTCTCGCCACTGTCCTTGAAACTGGATCAACACGACAGGATATGTCTGCCTGTGTGTGCGTGTGTGTGTGTGCGTGTGTGTGTGTGTGTGTGTGTGTGTTTGTGAGCGCATGCGCCCCATGTCTGTTTTTTTCATGTCTCTTGTCTCACTTTTAACCCAGTACTTCACGCTTCAATCTGCTCTACGGCATATTTTCTGCCATTGTCTTACACCCCAATTACACGAAAACTTGAATTATTCATCTGAGGTCAGTTGTGCATTTCCTCTACGATTACCGGACGCAGTAGCATATGCGGAGACTCTCTGTGTGCGTGTGTGTGTAACGCCGACCCCATAAAACCAGGCCGGTCTTTTCCAAGCACTTACAGATAATCCCCACAATTAGCCATAAAGGCTGCAGAGCACTTTGATCATCACGGGGCAATGTGGAACTCCTCAAAGATATGCTCCTCTTCCATCGCTATCTGTCTCTCCTCCCAGTCGCACTTTAGCAAACTGATACTACGTACCGCATCTGTTAAGAGGAGGAGGCTCAAACATTGGAGCCCTCTTTCTTTTCTTTTTTTCCTTCCACTCAGTTTTTTTGTAGTAGGATGAAACGTGGCCCTTTTAATGTCTGGCAGTTTGGGGTTTGTGATTACAGCATGTAAGGCAGTTTGTTTATGGGTTGAGTTACTGTTGAAAGGCAAAGCCAGGCCACACAGATATTCGGGAAGGCGCAGCTGAGGAGAAGGCAAAGAGATGAAAGAAAGAGAGGCTGAGAAAGAGGACAGGGATGTGATGGGGACGATAGCAAGCGGAGAGTTTTAGAAACGGCAATAAAAGAGGGACGTTTTTAACAGCAGAGCCAACCTCGGCGCTTAAAATGTAGTTTTCATACAACTCATTTCTATCTGTTTTGTATGATTGTTGATGCTTCCTGGATTGTATTTAATCAATACCAATATCAATTGAATGTGCAAACTGTTTACTGCCAGCACAATTCTTCCTGATATTCTTGGGTTGAAGGTTTTACCTATGATTTTTAGATTATTTCTTCACTCCATCCTCTTGGATCACCTTAGGCGTGTTGCCTCCTACCTTCATGACCAATCAGAAACATTACGTTTAGGCAACAATACCACAATGACACTTTGGTAACACCGGTCTTGTGGTAGAAAGTCCTGTGTGTGTTCAAACCATTGCCCACCTCAAGCGGTCTTTGTTTAAATGGAATACTATGTCACTTGGCCTCACCAATGCAGAGTCACGACGGTGCCTTTTAATGTCTGTGTGCACCATGAAAAAAAGGATCTTAATTGACCTCCATCTGCATTGTTTTCGTCCCGATACAGGAACAAATGTATTGCATTTTTTTTACTATTTCATGATATGCTGGGTTGCCTCCTCAACACACAGCATTGTACAACCAGGCTCCATATTTGGCCCTATTTTATACTTCCCTTGGGGTCTATTTTCAGGATAGATTATACCTCCTCCCAGTTTTATGCTGATGACACCCAGCTGTACCTCCCTCTGGAATCTGGTTACCCCAACTGAGTTAACTCCCTTTTGAATTGCGTTGGGCATGTGAAATCCTGAATGGTAAAAGCTAAATGCTGGAAAAAAGGTTTTGGTGAACAAGGCCGTGAGTGTTTTAGTAGCTTAGACCTAACCATGGGTGGAACATTCAATGTAAACCCCAATCTCCATTGTGAAGGTTCGCTTTCCGCAAAAGACCATGCCCCTATAACTTCTGTGCAAGATAACAACCTTCCAGTTATCCCTCCTGGATTGGTTCAAACGTTGCTTGTGAGCATAAGCCAGGCAGAAAATCAGTCGTATACAAACATACTACGAGAGTTGGAGGAGCTTTGAAGCTAAAGATTGCATGTGGAAGAAGAAATCTGAGACATATTATGTTCGTAATGGTGGTAGAAATTGGAGACAAGTGTTTCTCCGCCAGACATACAGGATGTTCCATTAACACATCTAAAAACCCACAATGACACAGAAACAAATGATTATGCCCACACACACACACACACACACTGTTCACTGAAATGTGCAAATGTCACCACCTACTGAGACATATTGCACCCACTTTTAGGAAAGCAACTGAAGGCACACCCACGGGCCCTGCAGCCAGCCTTACCAGGGAACATGATGATTCAGCGATGACCCCCACAACATCGCTCTCCTCTTTAACACTCGTCTTTTTCTCAGCCCTCCTCCCTGGCCGTTCACATAACCCTCCCAGACTCCAGAGGGGAAAGAAAAGAGGGATGAGAGACGGTAGGAGGGGAGGGATGAGAAATGACATGGAAGGGGTACAATAGGGCAAACTGTGTGTATGTGTGAGTGTGCAGAAATAGCTCAGGGTAAACACAAGCTAGCATGGGAACTTCATTCTGAGCAGTGTGCCACTGTCAGAAAGCCCCACCACCTCTCAACTGTACGTCCCCTTCTTTTTTTCCTGCCATTCTCCCATTGTGCAATGTCTATGGTACCAAAAGTATCACGGTTGCATGAAGTGTTATTTTTTAATCATTTGTACCATGGTAATGGCAATGATCTAAATATGCAGGCTCTTCTCACAGACTTGTCATACTTACACCAGGAGGGCTGCCTCTGAGGAAGTCAGGTGACGTATAAGCAGTGATGAAGACGCAAACAGGACTTTCACCCAGGAGGCCACTGTTTGTGTCCCTGGTTAAACCAAAAGTTAACTTGAACTTATTTTACCTTGGTTTTGTTTGGTAACTAGCACATTAATCTGACACACCTACGTACTTTATGGAACAAATGTGTTCATTTTACGTAACAAACATAATACAAACCAACTAAACTTTAAAAGGTTTACTTCATTGCTTGCGCATGCACACTGGTTGCTTGTGTTGCTGGACATTTGAAGGAAAACACAAAAAAAGGAGAATTAACTTTTAGTAATCTATCATACAAACTGTTGTATGAAGATACATTGATAATATATATATATATATTAGTGCTGTCATATTAGCGCGTTATTAGCGCGTTATTAACGGCGTTAACGCAAACCAATTTTAACGGCGTCAATTTTATTAACGGTGTTAACGCATTTTTATTTATTTTATTTTTTTTCTCGCGAGCACCACGCCGGATGTAGATCAACCGGAAGCAAAACAATAGGCACGCCGTTTGGGCTTGGAAGCTAGGCTAACGTTACGGTTTGAAATGAATGAAGGGTGAGCGCGATACGGCAAAATGAATGATAAGACGTTAATTAATGGAAAGTTTACTTTCAAGAAGTTGTCAGATGGTTCCCTTGACAAGACCAAAGTGGTATGTGCCATTTGTCCTCGTGAACTGAGCTATCATCGTAGCCTATCCAGTCTGAACTACCACTTGATGGCCAAGCACACAGCTGATGCTAACTCTGCGCCCCCTCGTCATAACCAGACAAGAATGGATGACTTCGGACAGAAACACATGGACATCACAACGAAGAACAAACTTATTGCAGCCATAGCTAAATGGGTGGCTACTGCGTGTAGGCCTGTTAACGTTGTGGAGGACGAGGGTCTAGCTGATGAAATACGCATCGCATCCAACGACAGGACCTACGAATTGCCTTCGAGATCCACCATTACAAGCCTATGTTCACAGCTCTCTCTCTCTCTCTCTCTCACTTAAGCCCTTGTTTACCTGAAATGTGCACTTTATAATTTTATTTTGTAAACCCTTGTTTACCTGAAATTTGCACTTTGTAATGTTATTTTGCACCGCCCTGTTTGGCAGTTGTTTTTCAATAAAATAAAACATTTGCATAAAGCAAGCCAATCCACTTTTTCATGTTGCATTCAAATGAAGAAAAAAAAATTGAAGATTAATTGCGATTAATCGCGAGTTAACTATGACATAAATGCGATTGATCGCGATTAAATATTTTAATCGTTTGACAGCACTAATATATATATATATATTTACAATCTCACTCCCAACTTATCATTATTGTCAGTTAGATTTTAGGTTTACTGACAAAACAAAACTGCAAACGAAAGCAATTTGTTACGTATGTTTATTTATATAACAGGCATAAATTATGCAACAAAAGGTCAAAATAAGTCACATTGAATTGGTTTCACACAGGACACTCACAGCAGTCTCCAGGGTGAAAGTCCTGTGTTTGTTTGACCCATCCAACCTCCTATCCCACCCTTCCTACACAGACTTTCTCGCTCTTTATACAACGCCAGTTGCTGTGAACTTGTAATAAGGATGCAGTTGGATTAGAGATGGAGTTGAGAGCCCACATTCCCATTGCTGAGCAGCAGCACAGAGCTCTCACCAGGGACTCGAACACGCTTCGGTGTCTATGATTACAAATGAATGCTCTATGACTTAAGTGTGTGTTTGGCAACTGACAGAATAGTCTGTCTCATGTACCACACTAGCTGACATTTGGTCCATGCTGCATTTAGGACCATAATAAGCACACATATTATTATTTCAATTACAGGGCAGTTGTAGTTTATTCGTCATTTTTGGGATTAATGAATAGACAATATTACCCATCGATTTGCTTTCTCAGACTATAGTGCTTGTATATGTCAACATGTATGCTTAGTTGTGAGGTCAACAGCATGCATTGTTGGTAATTTCTGGCAGGCCATCCTTACGCGGATCATCTAGACTCAGTAACTACTGTACATCAGAAGACACAGAGGGTGACAGACAGAGACAAGGGACATGGATAGAGTATTACAGCCCTGGGAAAGGACAGATAAGGGAAGCAAGTGGCCGAACTTTGGGTCATTTGGCAAGGAGTGAGAGTGAGAGCTGGCTGGGCATAGCCTTGGGAAAAAGTGGGAATCCCCTGGAGGAAGGCAGCATTGACCCAACAGGGAGAGACGTATGGGGCTTGAGCAGGAGAGTAACGAGCGCTGCTGGGAACTGTTTCCCTAATGTCCTGCCAGGATGCTGCCTTCTCCCCTGACCCCCTCTGGACACACACACTCACACACACTAGCCCTCATCCTGCTTCAGGTCAGGAGCTTCTGGGCAGCTTCCCACCGATTAGGTTCCCTTGCTTCCCTTCCTCCATCAGAGAGCTAATAGCAGGGAGTGATAGGGATGGACGGGTGTTAAAAATAGTCAGTAGCTGAACTCTGGCTGTCACTCTTCATCCCACGTTTCTCCATCCTTCTTCCATCCATCCATCTTGATCTTTTGGAGAATATACACAAGGCCGTAATTGCACTTTACACACGTTTGTGTGTATACAGTTTTGTTCCATCCAAATGTGCTACAATCCCAATTTTTAAAAGCTAATTGAAAAAGGGATACCCAAGAACTTTCTGTTTCAAAATGCACTCTTACACGTGCATCTTACATATCACACTGCAGAAGTTTCATATCCTTCTGTCAAATGTACCGACACATCAGAATCCTGCATCTTTGGCATGTTGGTATGCGTATACCAGTGGGCTCGAGTTATACTGGAAAACAACTGGTGCTTACAATATGTTGTCCCACCCGAAGGCGAAGTGAAAAGCCTGTTGCTATAGAGTGGCAGGTTTTTCAGACAGTGTCATAGTGATGCACTCAGTTGTTTACATGAAACAAGGCTTGGATGAGAAGTTGAAACCCTCACTTACACAGCTTACCACTGTGTGAAAATGACATAAATGGTCAGAGACAAAGGCCCCCCTCTAACACCACTTTATACCTTCGTGCAAGCCCTAACATCCAACCACTTCAGTGAAGCTGCTCTGAGCAAAACTTCCCTGGATAAATAATACATGTTAAGAAGGTTTTAGGTGCCAAGCTTAAAAATATACACTATACCGTGTCAAGAAGCACACATCTTACTCTTATGGTACTTTCCATTTATTCTGCAGATTTCTACTGAACACATTGTTTTTAAAGTATGTTTATTTCTACCTCCTGTATTTTGTATTTCTCTAATGTAACCTAGTATTTGATGCAACACTTCCCACTTCCCCCACTGCAGTTTCAGGCAGTCAAATCCTATCTACTGTGTTTGCAACTGTGAATGGCACAGCCTGTAATATCTGTGTTTACTGTCCTTGAGCCTGAACTGTGGATGAACCTGGTGAAATCTGCTTTTATGATGTGGCCCTTTTTCATTAAAATGGCTCCCCCCACCTCCTCTCGCAATTAAAAGGCAGTGGGAGACTGGTGGTACCACCTCATATACCAGACTAGACAGTACCTGGCCTGGGGGTTACCACAATGTTTACACACCCACACACTTACCGCAGGGGCAGGGTTCAAACAATATGACTTTTAGAAGGCTCAAATTCATATTTTTGTACTGAAACTGTCCATGGACAACAACACTTGTAGGTAATATTCAACATAGTTGTGGACATTGTATGTGCCAAATGATTTCCTCTTTGAGACATCTGAGATTCCTACCGCAGTTACCTGGTATCAGCTTGAGCGTATTTGAAAGTAATACTTCATCAACAGGACAACTGACTGCTGTACATTGTGATTGTTTTGCTTTCCACTCCAACAATGGTTTGCAGCCCATGTGGATGCATGCAGTACGCATCCACGTGCACGGCTTGTGCACTCGACCAACCCAACTGTGGCACATTTGCAATGCGGACCTTGTGGACTTCACCATACATGGTGGCACTGGCCGCATGCAGCACAACAACTGAAAAGTATTACAAAGTGTGAAAAGGCAGCTGTTAATATTTGCATTTGTGGCCTCACTGACATTTGGCAGACTTTTTCTCAGGCCTCTTGACTACTGGCCAGGTCTAAATGAGTGAGATGCACAGTGAGATATATATCTGCAATACAGTGTGATATATTTGAGCACATATTAATAGGCCAACCACTATGTCTTTTAGATATATTGTACAAGATTTTTAATCAACTACAGTCCAAGCTGGCACGAGCTTGACCCAAAGTTGCACATAAATGATATACTAGTACACCTAAATCAAAAAGTTGAGCACACCAATTCAACTAATGTAAAAGGTTTTGTAAAGCCCTGATGTGGAAAAGATAACGTGACGGCCCAAGAAGTCTTGAGTGTAGAAGACGAGCAGCTTGACGTGCTTCTTCGTAACATCTGTTCAGCCTGAATAGATGCTGGTACACAAGGAGAAGTCACATTTTCTACATTCATGGCTAAGATGCCTGTTTTTGTCCGATATTCTTCAGAACTAATTAAAAAAACAGCACGTAACTTAAGAGTAGATTCACCAAGAATCCTTTAAAATCTTATCTTTGAAATGTTTGAGGAATGAACCCCCAATTAATTAGTTTTGCCTGCATTCCATTTGCAACACCCCGAATGCCAAACCAAGATATGATTCTCTTCTCATTCCAGAGGTCACGTGTATGCTTGAGAAAGCAGTTTGCTGGTTAAAGCGCTGCCAAACCCTGACTAGAAGGTGAAAAGTACTAATTTCTCTGACAAACTGCATATTCACAATCTTCTCCCACACTTTATGATTATGTGAGTTTGTTATCTCTGTAAACACCAGCTATGAATGTCAGGTTTTGGTGTTTGCAGTTTGGAATCATAGAGCGAGGGCTTTGATTGAAAGCGGTACGTCCACCGCCTCCCTGTCAGGGTGGTCAAAAGGCATTGTGTCAAATGAAGGGAACATATTCAATACATAAAGCAGTGGCATATGAATAGGTGGAAGATATGGGAAGAAAACCGCAATCCTCTATCAAGAAATAACTCTCAGAAAGGATTGATGATCCCAGCAAGATCATATCTTGGAGTTTTAAAGTATCTGAGGGTGGGTAATCAGGAAGGGAACCCCGGCATGTGTCCAAAGTGGGTTACATGACGAATGCCTAATGGCTAGTATGTAAACAAACCGTGAATGCGTGTTTACTGGATCACAAATCTAACATAAGCACACATGCGTACTATCTGATCTTCCTCAGAGCCTGTGTAACACAGGGTTAACCGGATTCCAGCACAACATTGTTTGCAAGAACTGATAAGGAACTAGTTCACTATGCTTCATCGCAACATCTGACCACTGTAAGAGGATGTTAAATTGACCTTGGGTCAAATTGTGGCTCCGCTTCAAAACATTAGCCACAACAGTCAATATTAGCGAGAATAAAGTGAGTCTGGATGTTATGATGAGCAGCTGCGTCTGGATGTGTGTTGATGTTAATGCAGATCAAAAGAGAAGCCTTTTTCTGGGTCTTCTCTGTTTGGGTGTTGGATTGCTTCAAGAGCCCCCCAGACCCCAGAAAGGCCCATTATGTGCTCACACCATGGCCTAGTGTAAAGGGTCTCGCCTTCAGCATGTGGGGCTTCCTGTCTCTGGGTGTGTGTGTTTAGGCAGGTCTGAGTAGATAATGGCCCTGGGAGGCTGAGCCGTGGTGGTGTAATGGAGACAGATAACCCAGCTTCACTGTAAACACCTGTCCATACACTGTGATTCATCGTACACACACGTGCAGACACGCATGCACACATATGAAGGTGTTGTAGTCTGCTCGCCTAATGCGCGTGAATATTGTGTCTCCGCTGTGTCTATCCTTTATCCTTTATTGCATAGCGTCAATTTGTTTTCCGTCCCACAGAGGGGTTGGCCTTTGGCTATGACAACACGGTATAAACAACTTGAATTATTCTTTTCCGCCAATCAAGGCACTCTAAATACCAGTGACTGAGTGCAGGGTTACACAAACCCAATGACTTCACGCTGAAGTACAGTAGTACAAAACGTGTGTATTGTTGTATTATTATTTGTATTATTATTTTGCTCCTAAACTTCAAACTATGACGCTCTACGTACCCCTCTAGCTTCAGTTTTAGATGTGTCAGGGTTTCAATATAAGCTTGTTGCATGCATCGTGTTTTCTAAATGTATACAAAAATATAAAAGGTTAAAATAACACTTAGTTAGGTTTAGGAAAATAGCCATAGTGTATTTGACAAATGTACAATCACTCTCTAATCTTAGACGTGAAATGTTGCCATGTGATATTGTAGAAAGTGAAAAATAAACAATTTATCTTGGCATTAGTCATAAAAAAAGTCAGTGGGGATTTGCAGAATCATACATTTGTACTTTTGGTTTTGGCTGATTTGTTTTGGTTTTTTCTCACATGATGAAATATTTACTTATTAGAATAGTGTGCTGGTGTCAATTGATTGTGCTGTACTCCGCTCTGACAGCATGCAGACAGACACTTACATGTCTTTTGTTTCTGGATCTGGTGTTCATTTGGTTAAGCAACAGGCCCATGTGGTTTGGTTGCGTGCACTACTGTGCAACTGAGACCATCCTGCCTGGATATGGTCATGTGTCTATGCACATGACTGTGTGTGTGTGTGTGTGTGTGTGTGTGTGTGTGTGTGTGTGTGTGTGTGTGTGTGTGTGTGTGTGTGTGTGTGTGTGTGTGTGTGTGTGTGTGGACGCCAGGCTGTCTCCAGGCCCAGTGTGGAGGTGGAAGGGGAGAGCAGGGCTAGCCTCCATAAATCAGGCCAGATTAGAGAGGCAGAGAGGCCTGTAGCTCCCTTCCACTACCCAGCCTCCTCTGCTTTATGTCACCCGACACACACACACCATTAACACTGTATGGTTTGGTAGACACTGTCCTAGGCCTTCAACGTCCAGTACAGTAGACATTTTCCTACTTCAATCGACGGCGGGTGCAAGACTTCCTGAGCACGCTCCTACGTGATATCATGTTCACACATCTGTGCCGCAGCGACATTTGAGTTGAATTGGACAACATTAGTGATAATTGTCGAGCTCCTTTCTTGAGCAACTTACCTTATGAGATGTTCCTCGGCTGTCAGTAGCCCACAGAGCGGGCTCAACGCAGACACAAGACATGTTGTGATTTGATTAAGGGCTGAAGCCCAAAATCACAGGCCTTTCCCAAGGTTCTTGTCTTAGTTAAACTGGCTCCAGCATATTTATATGTATGTATGACCTTACTTCCAGCTTTTGATTGAAAGCAACAGATTGCTCTGGGAACATTGGCAATCAAACAAGAAAAATAAATTACAACACATCCTATCACAAGCGTTACAGTGGAATGCGTTGAGCATAACATATTGTATTTGAGGGATAGCAAACACAAAATAGAGCAACTCTGTGGTTTGGGCTTGAATGGCATTTTACAGCCAACATGAAGTGTGCACAGGCTACACTATACATGCACTAATAATGACCTAAAGTAACTAACAGGCATGTGGCTAGAGCATATGGACCAGATTTTGAAATTCCATTCAGCAGATTTAAACATAATAATTGATGACATTAGCGGTATGGATTTGTTTGAACAAATTCTTTAACAGAAATGTCCTAAATTTGTTTTGTATTGATGGAACATGTTGCATGTTTTGGTTTATTATGGCAACCATAATTATATTTGCGATAGTTTTAATTTTTTTAGTATTTGCCTTCAGATTCTCAGTGGAAAAAAACTGAATGTCTCGAACAACACAGTGCGGAGCAGAGGTCCCCTTACTATCAACCATATGTTTGTCAAATTACTTCTCCAAAGCTCAAACTAAACCTTACATCATCTTTTTTTTTAGGGCTGACAGTTAACAATAATCGTAGTTAAAAGGGTTTCAAACTATTTCCATTAACACTACATTTTAACATCTGGTATATAACAGCCAGGGTTGGGAAGATTACTATACAAAACACAATCTACTAATTACAATAAAAGTATCACTACAATAAAGTCAAATTACTTCCGTTACTTTTGATTACCTCAACATAGAATATGCAAATAAACGAGTTTACATGAACATAATTCTGCAGGAATGTTCAGGACCAGAGCCAGCAGGCGACAGATCTGTGGCCAAACCTTCACCAACAACAACCAGTAGTTAAATCAGTGCCGACGCCACCATGAAAACCTCTTTACCAGCAGCTCATGCTCGCTCCTGACACACAGAAGAAGCAATTTATTCATCTGTAATAATTTGTCTTCGTAACCACTTTGCGGTCATGAGTGTATTTGAAGTTTTCCTAAATCAAGGCTCTCACAAGCTCTTGGCTTCTGATCCTCGGATATAGCTTTTAATGTGTCCATTCTTCATCGCTGACACCGAGAGTGATTATTTGTTATGATTTCAGTAGCCCTATCGTTTGGGCAGCTTGGATCACCCGTCCATGTAATCCCTCTCCAAACCCTTCCAATGTAAAATAAGGTTTTTTGTGTTTTTCTTTCCTATTTTTGGGCAAGGGAAGACGGCAATATGATGTTATGGCCGTCCAGCACTTTCTCCCTGTTCTCTCTCACCATAGTTTGGAATTTAATTGTGTTTTGACAACTCTTTTCCCTGGCTGGACCAATTATAGCCTCCAGTTGGGCTAGTAATGATAGTTGTTAATGGGGTGAAAAATGGACGTGCATCTCTGACAGAAACCATAAGCAGATCCTTTGAAAGGGGAGGCGGGAGCCAAGGAAAGCACAGGCAGGAATGACCTCGCTGTGGTCCCGTCCTCTGAAGGCCTTTATATAGCATGCATGGCTCCCAGTGTGTCCTCCAGGGCCTTTACTGTCCTATTATGTGTACACGTCGGCCATTTTGTCACTGCTACACAGCACTTGGTAGCAGTATCAGGGCTACTGTATGAGGCCATGGGAATGACTCCGAGCGACTCGTCACACACACGTGTCGTCAAATTTCTCACGCTTTTTTTACCCCCGTCCCCTCCTCTGGCGTCTCCTCCTCCTCCTCCTCCACACCCTCCTTTCTCTGGTCGCAGGGAAAGTATTGATCGGCCTCTTCCCAAAGTTATTTTTAATCAAAGATAAACAAGGACTCCACATTTCCTTGGGAGATGTGGGGTTGCCTAAAGTGTCTTGCTGTGTCTTACAGTTTTCTTCATGCTCGAGGGAGGTGCTGAGAGATGAAGCAAGCACGAGTGCTGCGTTGCGGGGGAGGCGGGGGGAGGGGGGGGGGGGGGGGGGTCCGACGGGTGTTTAGAGAATAACACAAGTGCCACCAGCGAGTGGGAGACGCAGTTAGTTGTACATCCTATTATTATCCCCCGGACTGTGCGACAACGCTGACCAGAAGAGACCCTAAACACACACACACACACACACACACACACACACTCAGTCAGAGTTCTCCCCTCTCTCACACAGGCACAGGCCAAGCCGTTTCCCAAGTCTTATTTCTTCTGTGCTTTATGGGAACACTTAAATTTAGCCCTGGCAGGGAGTGCAGGCATAATAATCAAAGCTCTTGTCACCAGGCTCCCAGTGCTAGGTGGTCTGTCTGCTCTGGGAGGAAACTCTCACCCAGTGCAAGACATGTTTCCTTCTTTGCATGCTGGCACATTTGGGACTTATAAGTCTTTTTTTCGGAATATCTCCATCCTATGCCTTCCCAAGCTTGTATAATTGACACCTCTGAAACACAGCCGTAGAAGGAACGGAGCTTAACTGGTGCAGGGTTTGAACTGGGAGACTGGGAGACTGGGGTCTAAGGTCCCGACTACATTTGTAGAAATTCTGAAGAAGTCTGAAGAACTTCATTGGAAATAATAATTAAGATGAGTATTACTAGTATGAACTAATAATAGTTGCTTTCAGTTCTACCAGGATCTGGGTGGCTTTTGGGTTAAAAAGTTAGCAATTTCTTTATTTTTTTATCAGTTTCTTCAAAAACACAAGCTAAAATGAATATAAAGACAATATGAAAAGTGGTAGCAGTGGATCAGTGTATGTGAAGTTTGTAGTATTAACAACATTTAAATAATAATGGTATTAAGGCTCTGCATTAATTGAGTATAGGCATAGTTCTATTTTCATATATTTTACGAAGAATCATTTCTCCTTTTTCTTGCCTTCTCCTATGAGGTTGAGGGAAAGAACGTAGTTTAGGTTAAAAGAACCCAGTCCTGATAACTTTTTCTTCTCAAAAAAGGCACTCCTCATTTTCTGTGCGTTCTCAGCAACATGTGTCAATTTACGCTGGTTACTTGCATACGGTCTTTTCAACATAAACTTCCGTTTTCACATGAAATCACTTGGTTAGGTTTAGGGAACAAATCTACTTATTTAGGTTTCGCCGTGGTTTGAGTTCAAATGAATACGGAAGTAGCATTACTTAAGTTCAGAAGTTGACTTCTCGTGTCAAAGACTTGTTTTGTTTGCTCTGTCTGTTGACAAGAATCCCAACTCGCCAATATCACCTGGTTGTAAATGAAAGAGACATATTTACCAATGACCACATATGTAAACATGGCCATAGAGCCAACATCTCGTCAAGGTTTCACAAAGATATATTTATAAAATATATTGCAGGGCTGTTATATTGGATTGTAGTCAGTTAGTGGCCTGTATCTAATGTACATAATAAACTAGTTTACTGTACACCTTTTTGTTGAATGATTCATCTCTACAATCCAAGCAGAGTGACAGCTGTCTGAAAGGCACAAGCGACACACGTGACAACAACTTGTGAAGTCAAACCTCTCCACTTGTAGGCTTCTACTGTACCTCACACTCGACACTGGGCCGTGTGTTTCTACATGAGTTCTTTTATTCACAGCGTGAAAGCCCCCATGAGGTCAAAGGTGATGAGGGGCTAAGGAGGTCTTTGACACTTGACACACACTCAGTGGCTCCCCACAGAGTGAAACTGTCACCACCTGGAGTGGAGGACTAATAAGCCTATGATTTATGTAATACACTCTTCTTGTGCCGGTGTGAGTGTGTCTGTACGCTTGTCCTACATGATGAAGATTTGTTTGGCCGAATGTCCTCTAACCTGTCTGTTCTCTCTTTGTCTTTTCCATGTTTTCCATGCTGTCGTCCAATGGATCCTAACAGGTCAGTGGCTGTTTTTTTCTTTCTCCCGAGCTTTTCCGTCTCTTACTAATTTATCACAACACATCTTTTTAATGCTCCTGAGTCATCTTAAAGGGACAGTCTACCCATACCCCAAACCACAAATTTGACCTCGTACAATCTCCCCATGCAGATTGTTTTGATCTTATTTCCGTGGGATTTGAGAATTCTGGAGCCACTCCAACACAATGGATGTACATTTTGTTTATGGTGCTCAAACTACTGAAAACAATCTCTGGGTTGCTTCGGATAATCCACCAACATTCTTGGTGACAGTTTTCACTTGTTTCTACTTTTATTTCTTAAGAGTTACAAATGAAAATCCTTGACAATGAGGTCTGGTGGAAATCCCCATAAAATGGAGAGGTCAAGAAGTCGCCGTTTAATTGTATCCTTACTAGCGACCTCTTGCTGCTTGAGGTTAAATAAAAGCCTCAGCAAGTAGAACTGTAGCACATTAGTAATGGACACAATCACTCCTGTGTAATCTGTTGTACAGTTGCTCTGAATGGTTGAACAACACTGATGCAGAAAGCAGACGGGATCAGCACAACGTGTGGTTGGATTCTTTTTTCAAACGAGGCAGTTTTGGCCGGGAAAAAAAGTACAGACTTGCGTATTATCTAAGGCCTTGAGGACTTATAGGTTTAAAAAAAAGAAGATACAAGCGGTTTTGCAACCATTTGTTTGTCCCCCAGTACCGCTGCAGAACAGCTGTAGCAGGTGTTTCAAGGTTGCTACTGAAGAGGATTGTATTTTTGGTACAAAGTGTGTGCAAACCTTGCAGCGCCACGATGTTAAAGGGACTTTTTATGAGACACTGTGTGTCGTAACTCCACTCAACTGATGTTTCTCAAGGTATACCTCCAATTTCATCCAAAGGCCTTCTGCGTCTAATTTGTCCCATTTTATTTCCACATATATGGAATCATGTGTACATCATAACTGTACACCATAACTGTACACCAGAAGTGGAAGTAGTTGTCATTGTGGACTACAGTTTTTAAGCCTTGAATTCGGCATTTTGGCAGTCACCATCTTTGATTTTGGTCGTTGCTATCTTGTTTTTTTGCAACCAGTGAAAAAGTGACGCCGTGGTAGAGACAAGGTAGCCACGCCCTAAAACATACCCTGCTTTATCCTCTACTTTGATTTGACTCGACATAGTACCATGAGGTGACCTATATGTGTGATGTCAGAGTAATGGGGCGGCCACATAGTTGGCAGTTCTTGCATTTTTATAATACAATAATTAAAATTGAGTAATAATTAAGTGAATACGGACACCCGTATTATATTAATTTGATATTATTTAATGGCAGCTTCTGTCCAAAATATTGTCTTGCCAGTTACACACCAAACATCAAAGCACACACAAAACTGCTCTACTCATTTAAAGAATCCCCCAACGCAACCCGAACCCCTACGGAGAAGTTTGACAAATCGACAAAATGTTTAGTTTTTGTGTTAAATTGACTTCCCCTACATGAAGGTCTGACTATTTCCTAAGGGGGCAAAGTATAAAGTAGACTTGTCCTCAGGGACCTAAAAACTTCTTTGAATAGTCAGGGTCAAAATTTAAGATAATACGTTGTTTCTAGAGACATCTTTGGTCAAAGCTCATGTTTAATAGTAAGGCACCAGGCATGTAAATCCCTGAGCGGGTGATGTCATTTCTGTATAACTTCCCACAACATGAGCAGGGTTGCGTGTTCTACCCGTAGCTTTACTGCTCTCTGTTTCACTGCCAGCATTTTTTTTTTCACACTCCCAAGGTGAAGAGGAATGAATGATGGGCCGACAGACTGCTTTCTTCATTTCTCCTCTTCTCCCTCTGTTCGGTGAGAAAGTCGGGGAGGATGGAGGGAAGCTGGCTGCTCATCAATCCTTCCACAGGAAGAGAGAGAGAGCGATGGTGCATTGAGGAAGTGAAGGTGTAGGAGGCTTGGTTTAGCCAAGGGGAGTCCCAGCAGGAATACACACACACACACACACACACACACACATGCACAGTGAAAGAATAACACTAATATATCTGGCATGTCATCAACTGGCCTCTGTTTGCTCAGTGCTGACACCAGCGCAGCCGGACTGCTACTGGAGTATCGCCCTGGTTTATAAAGTAAGCGCGTGTGTGTGTGTGTGTGTGTGTGTGTGTGTGTGTGTGTGTGTGTGTGTGTGTGTGTGTGTGTGTGTGTGTGCGCGCACGTGAGTGTGTGTGTTCATATCAAGTGGAGATGCAATGTAGGTCGGTTGGTCCAACACTCTGGCTACAACTGAAATATTTCACTGACATTTTGTATGGATTGCTATAAAATTAGGGATTTATTGATTGTCATTCATGATTCTCCAAGAATGAATCCAAATGACTGACAGTTGTACGTCTTCAGACCTCTGAAATGATCAAAAACTCTGACCAGCGAGCACCGCTCTTTGGTTGCCCTGTTCACGACTCGACTATGGAAACATAGGAAAGTCATATTGAACATGATATTGATAGAAAAGTGGTAGAAAGTTATATTGCACATAGATTCTTGAAAAATAATATTGCACCTGAAATTGAAATGTAATTTTGCACGATGTTGAAAAAATATGGATGGATGTGGTTATTATTGTTGTTAGTTTTCAACTGTCCTTCCTGCAGAAGGGGGAGGAGTTATGCAGTTTGATGCCTTGAAAACCAATACCTTTTTTAACTTTTACTAACCCACACCTTTTAATAATGAAATACAAACCTTTATCCATCAGTTAGTTTCTTTCTGAAGAACATTGAGAGATGCTAGCATGGCTGTAGAGTGTCTTCCTGTTGCTTTATCCTCCTCTTCCCTCTCTTGTTCTGACCGCTACAACTACACACCCACAGATTGCCGTTTTATGTGTACTTATGGGAGCTAAGATTGACTTTTTGACTGATGGGGTGGAAATGCCTGCTAAATCTTTCTATGTGAGAAGCATCAAGTCTGGTATGTTTTGTGCACTGTGGCTGGAGTATTGGAATAGTTTGACTCAGGGCCTTTTCTCTTCTAAAGTAACTGTGGAACGAATACTTTGGTTTGAGGTCTTGCAAAGTCTTCCCCTCCAAGGCCGTGAAAGCGAGCCCCACTAAAAGTTATTGCCCTCAGAAAAAGAAATCACTTAGCTGCGTGTTTGATCTTCCTTATGAAATATGCCGCCGGACGGCGTTTCATATAATCCCCATACTGTTCGTGGCCGACAGCGGGCCTTAAGACCGCCGTAAATTACAAAATGGCCGACGTAAGCAGAGGAGCAGGAAAGGGAAGAAAGGGGAGGTGAAGGATGGCAAAAACACACTTTGGTAACCGAGCATCGCTTCTGCTCCAGCGCCCCATGGGATCAAACAAGAGGGAGGATTTGGACAAGTAAATCATTTCCTTCAAGTGGTGAACTCTCAGGGCCGGCACAATGACTCAGATGTGTGTGTGTGTGTGTGTGTGCGTGTGCGTGTGCGTTTGTGTGCGTGCGTGTTCATATCAAGTGGAGGCATCACAGCAACACTTTGCCTGAAAGCCTGGCTGCTTTTCTCTCACACTCTTCCTCAAAGGCTGGAAAATGTTGGACTTTGAAGTCCCGATAAGTCAAATTCATCACATTCTCTCTGGCTGCAGTTGCTGCTGAAGCTGAATAAAACCATTGAGTCCGATGACGTTTAATGCGAGGTACCACAAGTCAGAGGGGGAAGAATCCTTTCATCCATATAAAAACAATTATGTTGTGTTAGTTCCACTTTTACAAGGCTTCAGCAAAAGGCTTCTTTCGGTTTACATGAATCGATTCGAAGTTGAAATGTGAACGTAAAAAAAGTGTTGATGTTGTCAAGCAGAGCACATTTACCAATTTCGCACTCAAGACACGATCAGGGCTTCAGCTTCCACTGATACGGCAGCTGCTATCATGGCTTCCACTTCCACTGCAAAGCCCAGACAACATTACACATGTAAACAGTTCACTTTTTATGTTTTTGTTCTCAAGCTTTGCACCTGCCATTTTCACTCCAAATGTCTTCAGAAAACTTGGCCTTCTTTAGTTTACAAGAAGTTTAAAGGTTTCTCAAAGAAAATGCTATTAAGTGGACCTTCAGTCAAGATATTTATTAATTCATAAAAAGTCAAGCATGAGGTGTCATGCTCAGAATTGTTGTTATTTACAAAGCAACTCTCACAATATGATGGAAATGGCAAGTTATATGTTTCTCATTTACATATTATATTCTAAAAAATAACAAATATTTAAAGAAAAAATAATTAATGAATTTGCTGCCCTTTTATTAGTAAGTCCCACAGTCAGTGTGTTGCACGTCAACCGTTCTGTAAACCTGAAAGTGACCACACTCTCCTCTTAAATCCACATTTCACCTGGAGTCCGGCTTTACAACACTGTCACAGAAGCATTTTTACTAAAGTGTTGATTTATGGGCCGCTTTAAGGTTTTACAGAGCCCCCCCCCTCTTTCATTCACTACAGCTAACTTTACCGCCGGCCCCCATTTTCCTCTAAAGGGAAATTAAGCTGGTGACATTTATAGCCATGCTCTGATATTATTGTACCAGGGTATTCAGAGCAACCCTCCTTTGAAAAAGCCCCTGTTTTTCTTTTACAACGTCACCTAGCACTCCTGCTGATCTCATGAAATTCCTCCGTAGGAGTGTTTGCGTTTGTGTGTCAGCGGTGGGATTTTTTTGTCTTTCCTGCGTTATCCTTCTTCCCTTATTGGCTGACAGACACAGTTGTGTTTAAAGTGAGTTTTCCTCCTCAGAGGTGTAATGCAATCTAACCCTGGTAAAAGGGTGAGTGTGTGTGTGTGTGTGTGTGTGTGTGTGTGTGTGTGTGTGTGTGTGTGTGTGTGTGTGTGTTGCATTGTGTTTTCTTGCTTACCTGCATGTGTGTATGTGTTTCTAGTTTGAGGATGTTGTGAGCGCCGGGTGAGAAGAAGCAGAGCCTCGATCTGCTTTCCATCACACTGAGCTGCCCAGACTTCACACACACACACACACACACACACACACACACACACACACATACACACCTATTCATACACGGTAGATTAAACCAGCCAATAGCAAAACAGAAGCACTCCTCACAAGAAGGCCAAACATGACTAAACCTCACAGTGGTGCACATGTAGAGCACAGAAACACAAACGTCACCTCCCATGAAGTTCATGTTGTTTTTTAATCCACGATAATCCTTCAAATGTTCGTACAAGTCAATGTGTGCTCCTGTCACACGGTAGCGAGTCAACGTAAATGAAAGCTTTTGCATTTCCTGCTCCGTTTACAGTAGCTGTCCCAATTCCATCCTGCTTTCTGATTTAGGTTTTATTTATATATATATATATATATATATATATATATATATATATATATATATATATATATATATATATACTTTTTCCTCACGTAGTATAGACCTAGGACACAGCGAGTGTTTTAGTGTAGGTCCTGCAGAGAGGAAATCTCCTGGTGCTCAGGAAGTGATGCATTATAATGCTCCTACAACTTTTTCTATTTCTTTATTCGTTCTTCTTTAGTTTGAGAAACACCTTCAGGGTACTGTGACAGTCAATACAAAGTAGATTTATTACCCAGCTAAAGTGACCTACTATTTTGTTAAGATTACTTATAGTACGTAAAAGTACTAATTTATGAGAAAAGTGTGAAGTAATTAGGAAGATTTACTTCCGGACTTGCATCATTTTCTTGAAGGTCGTCTTCCAGGTATTTCAAATGGAAAACTCACTCAGACGGTATCATAAAGCAGGAACATCGTAAAACACAGGGACTGCAACCAAAATCTGAATGTTTGCATTTGATTACACCGGGAACAGCTCTGGGAAGCTCCAGAATGATATGCAAGCCTATGTAATAACTGCACATAGTGTATTCTCTCTCATGTATCTGGGTATATTTCATCACAACTGCTTTTGTGTGCAAAAGCTCATTAAATGCCTATTGTTTTTCTTTAAAGTGTCAAACGGGGCAACACTTCTTTCGAGGTGTACGTCATGATGACAGTCGTAACTGCGTCATAACGAGTGACACAGGTGAAACTTTATGACTGTTGTCATTCACTTAATAAACTCACATCTGTTACATAGTTGCTCTACACATCTCTGTCATGACAATTTGCCCCAGCTGAGGACACGCAGCCTGTAATGAACACGCCATGGCAGGCTTTATATACTGCTCCTCCTGCCACACAGTGTGTAGTAGTCAGACCAGCTATAGCACTAAAAAGGTTCTTCAACCTTAAGGCCATGATAACATAATAAGCAGTTTCCCACTTGTAGCACAGAGCGTTTAAAGAATCCCAATGATCTATGCACTTGTGGCTGCCATACAACTGTCGGTTAAGCTTAAATAAAAGACATGTACAGTAATTATAGAGCAAATTATAACCAACTCATATAGGCTGGAAAGATCCTGTCTTACTTCTGACCACGCCCTAATGAGTGATGTCGCAGCCAACCGTCTCCCTCCCAACTTGTCGAGTACCACCGCTTGCTCAGCGGCCGGCAGTGGACTGTGTTCAGCTTTACTTTCTCACTGAACAAAACGACTTGGTTAGGCTTCAGAAAAGATTTGATTTTTAAAATAACTGTCTATTATGTAACTGCCGTTGGTTAAGTACAGGAGCTATGTTAAGATAAATACAGTCAAATAAGGTGCTTTTCATCAGTTGGCAAAGATTAAGGTTTGGAAGTTTTGACCCATAGAAAGCAGCGCAGCACTATTTTGTTTTTATGTAAAATGTCTTACCCTTTGTAATTCAATGCAAAAATACCATTTAACATGAATATCCATCCTGGTGCTATTTTTTAGATCCTAAATCAGCAATAATAAAATATGAATACAAATACTAATAAAATGAACCCTTTTTTTTATTAAAAAAAAAATTGGATTTTGGATATCTGTTCATTGATATTTAGAATACTCTTTCTATTTGCACTTCTTGCATTTAAACTGCTGCACAACATTTTCCCTCTGGATACTATCTTTATATCTTTAATATATATATATATATATATATATATATATATATATATATATATATATATATATATATATATATATATATATACATATATTCTTTTAATATCATTAAATCATGGTTGCCTTCCACAAACCCTGGACGGCGACTGCCATACATATACATACATATACACATACATATATATATATATATATATATATATATATATATATATATATATATATATATATATATATATATACATATATATATATACATATACATGGTTCTGGTGTCGGCCGGCTGCAGCTCACTCTCTTGAAGGCAGAGGAAAACGTGTGTTTGCGTGTGTGTCTTCAGGAAATAGAGTCATCAAACGAGTGGAAGGCAGGGTGCTGAGAGCTGAGCTGCCCTCTCGCCAGAATGAGCCCCCTGTGTGTGTGTGTGTGTGTGTGTGTGTGTGTGTGTGTGTGTGTGTGTGTGTGTGTGTGTGTGTGTGTTCGTTCCCTGGCCAATATTTCAGTGTATGTGCTCACGCTGGTTTGCAGATGAGGGCGTAAAATTGTTCGGCCCTTTTCACCTTCGTGTGTCATGAGTCCCATTAATAGCACCCTAATCCACACAAGCTGTTTTGGCCTCGCGCTGGCGGGGGGGCGATGAGGAGGTCTCACTCGCGTATCATTTACTGTGCATGTTTGTATTCATTTTCATTTGCCAACCGTTAGCTTGTCGCTTGGGTTTTGGAGAGGAAGGATATCCCCACATCTGTTTGGAAGCACCTCTCCCCCCTAATTCCCACCCTTAGTTGCCCCGAGCGTGCCCCAGCTAACCACGCTGAACTCATCAGCTCAGCACAGCCCAGCGCTGCTCTGGGGCAGGAGTACAGGGTCCCAGAGGAGGACCGGGCTCTGCTCATCCACCCAGCTTAGGAGGGCAGGGATTGGGTTTAGGCGACAGGTGCCAGAGGGACCGGCCAGTCCCCTCGTAACAACACACACACACACACTAACACACACAGAAATACATACACGCTGAATCTGGCCATGCCATAATCCCCGGCCAGCTGTTGCAGTTGCTATCCCAATCAGTCTAAAGTGTCGAGCACTGGGGAAGCTTGTCGATGTGTGTGTGTACGTGTGTGTACGTGTGTGTGTGTGTGTCAGCGTGGAAGGAGGGAGGGTGTGTGTGTGTTTGGAGGTGGGGGGGTCAGGTAGCTGCCACACATGCCAGTCATCCTAGCAGTCTGGAGCTCTTGGAACCAGACCCCTGTCCACCCGATGATGGCCCGGGCGCCCGGCCTGATAGATTCATAACACATGTTCCCCAGGCACTGTCAGCACACACACACACACACACACACACACACACACACACACACACACACACACACACACACACACACACACACAAATAATACACCCTCATTCATTATCTTCCCCCCGGCTCAGATAGGCCCAATCCTATCACAGTCCACCCCAAAGGCCAGAGGAGGTGAGATGAGGCAGACACTGCTCTGTCCTCACCCCCTACCCTTGCGTTTGAGCCGGCCCATCCCTGTGTGACCCTATGGACACGGGCTAATCCATCAGGACCACGGGGCAGGGGTGTTTTGGTAAGGGTTATGGAGGACGCTGTGTCTGCTGTCAGGGTGTATCTCTGCCAGTTCATGGCTCATGTCATCGCTGGGGTTTCTCAACATCCAGCAGATTATTGCTAGATGGGACTGAGGTTATCCCCAAACACTCCACAGCCAAAAGCAAAATGTTATAAATACCCAGGCATGTGTGGTACATGCAGGCTAATATTGGTATTTGCTTGTATAATCCTTAATATTGTCATCATAATTCCATTTTTGGTCTCATTTATGGTAATAGCATTAATTGCATCTGTTTATAGCATTAATTATGACAAACAGAGATCATCTTTCTCAGTACAAGTCCAGTAAGTCATGTCGGATGACGCTGTTGACTGCCTTTTGTACTCTTTTATAAAAACGTGACACGATGGATCCTCCAAACAGTTTGCTGGGCTTCACTGTCCACAGACACAGCGAATACCAAATGGACTCATATCATGTTACAAGCAGGCCTGTTGTTCTGCAGTGCTTTTTATTTTTTATTTAAGCTAAGTCATGGTGATTATATTACATTTACAAAGCTATAATATTCTACTGTTCAATAGCTGAATACAAATATGTTATCCATATCAATTCATGCATGAATATGTTGACTGTATCCAATGTTCTTTTGATCCTACTATAGAAGGATGGAACTTAAAAATTGCAATTACCGCCTAGAGGCCAAGTGCAGTTTATGGTGCCGTTTACATCCAGGCATGTCCAGAATGTCATCACTTTATCATTTTATCCCATTAAACGTGTTTGTGGCATTGTCATGAATAGCATATTAATTATTGAGTTATGATTATTGAGTTATTATTGAGCTAAATTATAATTAGTTCAACCGGCAAAGACATTTCCACAAGGCGTTGACATATTGTGTTCACCAGACTTGGACTGACAGATGGAAAACCCAAATACATACTTTATATTTGTATAAATATATATATATATATATATATATGTGTATATACATGTATATACATATATATATATATATATATATATATATATATATACAATATACATATATATATGTATATATATGTATATATACATATGTATATATATATATATACATATGTATATATGTATATATGTATATATATATATATATATATATTTATATATATATATATATATATATATATATATATATATATATATATATATATATATATATATATATATTTATTTACTGAATCACAATCACAATATTGGTAAGTAGATAATTTCCCCATATTGTTCAGCCGTAGTGTGCATCATAATTAAAGGGGTCAATGTCAGGTCCTGATGGCCAGGGAACCCTAGTTGGTTAATTTGGCCATGGCTGTAAACACAGGTCGCCATATGAAAACAGTTGTGCATAAAATACAAAACTTGCATCTTTTGGGGATTTTGAGGGCTACATTCAAATCGGTAAGACATCTTTTTTTCCCCATCATAAACCTTATCATTAATTTACAAATTGTGTGCATTGTGAATTAATTAATGCATTCATATGATAATTACTTTCTCATACTTTGTTTTTCTTTCGAACTTTGTGTGTTAACCTTTGTTGTTTGGAAGAAGTTTCACAGGAAGTGATGTATTCTCCTTGTTTGTGTTGTTCTTTGTTGCATATGGGGACAGAGAGGGGGTTGCAATGAGCTGCTCACAGAGCAGATGGAGATAAACATAAACTCCACAGCAACACCAAAGATGGAGATGATAAACACAACATTAAGGGTCGAGCAGATTAACACGAGAAGCTGATAACCCACCCAAACTAATTTCATCAGCTGGGTACTCAAGGAGACTTTAGTGTAATTTAAGTGTTGTTGTGGAGGCCGTCTCTGCGACCAGAAGACAGCCTCTCTCTTGTATGAGCACGCCACAGCTGCGATCGTTTTCTAATGCGGGCGTCCACAAGGCAAATGCAAGTCTTATGATGACTAATTTCATGTCATACAACATCATAAGATAAAAAGCGTTGGCACTTGAAACAATTTTCACTGCGATCAGAGTAACGTGTCCCTTATAAGTGCAGCTTGGAGGTGGAGCCGTGGTCGCTCAGTTTATGAAGGTGTAGAATAAGTCAGCTGGTCCAGGTGACTCCCTCACATTGGTTTTGCTCCCCAGGAAAAGCCGACGGCCAGTTGGAGGCCCCTTTCTGTGTGTGTTAGTGCAAAGCAAATGCAAGTCTTATGAGGATGATTCACATAATATGATGATTTCATCATGTCATTAGTCTATTATGGGATCACAAGATGGAACTCTCGGCTATATCACCAGTTCTTATGGACCATTTCCACACACCGTGTTGTGTATGAATATGATATCTGTTAAAGGCCGAGTCAATAAGACGTGTTATTATGATCCATTCTGCAGTCGCAGTCTATGCATTATCCGGACCCTGTCAATACCACAGCCAGGGATGCTCCCCTGATACTGTTTGCTATAAAAGAGCATAGTAAGCTCATATCAATATGGGGGGGAAGCGAAGAGAAAAACAACATATACTCAAATGAAGTTGTTCAGATTTCACATTGACTTTTTTCTGTATGTAGCCAAGGGAATGGTAGTGACTTAACTAGCCCTCCAGAAGCCGGAGTAGATCCAATATCAGTGCTTTTAGCCCATATGGCAAGTTTCAACATAATCAATGCAGCTTGACAATCAGAAGCAATTAGCCCGAGAATATTTGGAAAGATGAGTACAATGTGTTTCTCCCAGGAGTTTATACTTGTTAGGGTGGAAAAGCTTTTGAAACAATACTACTATATAATACAACAATACTGTCCGTCACGAGGCAGGAAATAAAGATTATTATATACATAGAACCTGAGGTTTTGTTGTTTTAGAAACTGAAGAGCCAAAGTAGTATTCCCTGGCTTTTTTAATATCAGCAGTGGGCATCAACTGGCTGACATTAAGGTGTGTTGTACAGTGTGGCTGTGCATTGGTCTCACCTCAAGGTTGACTCTTTTTATTGTGTTAAAAGCAAAAAACATGAACACAAGGCCGAGTTCAAGTGGCACAAGAGGTCCATGAAAAGTAGAAATCACTAAATTACGTTAGGGGTGAATTACTCCATAACTGGAACCTTTTGACTCAAATAGAAATGTAAAAGTGGTTGTGATTGGTTGCCTTGATATAACTTACAGTATAATAATGCAATATAACTATCTGAAAAGAGGCATTCTGCACACTTGGTTTGGCGTTTTGGGGGCATTTACACCGGTTCCTTGTGTGGTCAAGTATGATCCAAATGCAGACAGATCACCCACAATGCCTTGTAATGCACGGTGTAACGGTTGTGCTTTGACACAGTATCAGTAATAAAGCAGGGACTGGATCCCAGCAGCATGGGGCTTTGATAGATGCCCACTGGCGGCAATGCTTGATGGCGCTGATGAAGCTGTTGCTTATGTTCTATAGTCGGCACACGCACACACACACACACACACACACACACACACACACACACACACACACACACACTCTCTATGCATGTGTCTATAGAGCCCGTTGTGGTTATTGGACTGTACAGACAAGGTTGTGTGTGTGTGTGTGTGTGTGTGTGTGTGTGTGTGTGTGTGTGTGTGTGTGTGTGTGTGTGAGAGAGAGAACTGGAGAGCCCCTGAGTGCTCTTTGTGCTAATAAAACAGCAGCTCTGTGGGACACTGGACACCATGGATCAAACTCCATCACATTACTGAAATATTACACTTCCCCGAGCCAAGGGCCTGCACCAGGTTGATGCGTCTGTATGTCAAAGGTGTGTGTGTGTGTGTGTGTGCGTGTGTGTGTGTGTGTGTGTATGCACACGTAGGTGTGTGATGATGCAGCCATGAATAGTCCGATGTGTGTTTACCCACGCTGTTGTCAGTGGCTTGACAGTCCCTTCACAATACACTGTGTCTGCTCTCTAAGTGCTGGCGCTCGCATCGATCCCCGTCCTGTAGGGAGGATATTGGAAGACGTGGAGGGGCTTGATGGTTCACCCAGACGCGGCTGAATGAAAATGTTCATCCGCTGCCACAGTAGAGGACGGGAAATTAAGACCATTAGCATGGGAAGTTTGATTTGATACTCTTTTATACCTTGTGTGGATGTGTCTTAATCACCACCTAATGTACTGTGTTGGGCTTGTCAAGGTGACCAGCGGTGCCAGTTTTAAATAATCTGAATGCTAATAACAGACATTATTCAGAGTTTCCTTGATTCTGTTCTAAAAAGTTTTCAACATTAGATTCATACTTGTGTGGAATTTAAATATTATATTTAGTTTCCTGCAGAAAATGCCTGAATAAATGGCAAATGATAATCGGAACGCATTCAAGGACTTCTTTGATTTGTTCTTATAATAAAGAAAATCTTAAGTTCAGTCTTAAATTCAGTCTGCATCAACATTTCATTTTCAAGTCTAGACATTTTAGTAGCAAAAATTTACAAAATATGAAAAAGCTTTTTAAACGTGCGCTAAGAATAGGCAGACCTGACATACTTCAGACCATGCCTTTATGAAAAATAAACTTTTATCATTTAAATCTGACAAAAATCATGTTTCTGCATAAACACACTTTATAGATCTGGTTCTGCATCAGCGCTGTCCTCGGTCCTCGGGTCATGATTCAACATCTGTGAATGAGTCTTCAAGATGTCATGTTAACCAATAAACGATGAAAACATGGAAATGGAACATTCACTAAAAGAAGTCTCCGCCTATGATGCTAATTGGAAGAGTTAGACTAAGTAGGACTCAATGTAATTATACCACATCTAGCATTATGTTGACCCAGTTGGCATTTGAGTGCTCTAATGAAAATGTCCAGTAGAAACAGCAGAGATATTTCCTTCTGCAGAATGACGCTGAGCAGCATGAACTCCAGCTCCAGTGGTCTAATAAATATTACGTTACACACTTTACTTTGGTCATTATTTAAACTTTTCTATTCCACTACTGAATCATTTATCTGTTTTATATTGTGTCAGCCAATAACACTAGCAATTGATAACATTCTTGGCATCACCTTCAACACATGTAGAAAAGTGATGAAAAAAGACGTTCTCCACCTTTGTGTGGGTCTGCGTATCATCAGAGGGGAGCAGGGGAGTTTATGGGCAGCGCCGAGATTTAAGGCTCCTCTCCCAGCGCCCCGGCTCAGGGTCAGGACCTCAATGCTTTGATCTCTCATTAGGGGGCAACCAAAACACATGAGCCACATCAACCAGTATCACCACCAGAGACCGAGAGCGGCTCCTCCTCAGAGCTGGAATGGACTGATGTGATGAATCAGCATCACAACAGAGGGGGCGAAGGGAGAGAAAACAACTGCCGTGGTCCAGAGAGATAAAGAGAAGTAGCAGGGAAAAGAGCCCGTCTGCTGATAAATGTAATGTATCAATTTATCATACATTTGGATATCAGCGTAGGGCATATATGGTTCATAGCAGAGTCCATAATCGCTAGGTTATGTTATTTTCTGGAGTCCGTATCTGAATCACTGATTGCTGTAAAATTACTAGAATTGTGTTGCATTAAAATGGTCAGATATTAGATATTGACTGAAATATCAGCTGATAACAGTTGCTTTGGTATAGCGCGTAAGTGTCTATGAAGGCATAGGGAAAAAGTTTTTAAAAAAGCAACAGCAGAGAACCAAAAACCAAGTTGATCACTCCTCACCAGAGGGCGAGGGCGAGAGCGTCTGTTTTCAATCACTAATGATCCAGATTTGTGTTTCAATCCCACCCAGCGCAGATGAGGCTGGGACTGTCCCGACATCACAACACTCAGGACACAAACAAATTACACTTATCCTGTGACAGGTACTTAACTAAAAGATTAGATGAAGCTCTCGTTGAGACTCTCAATCTCACAGTGAAATCTCAGCACATGGGGAATAGGATTTGAAATGCTAATGTTTCAGACAAAGTAACCATTCGTTTAACAGAGTTCAAGTGGGAGCAAATATGGGAATATCATGAAAACCAAATCATCAGTTCATTTACTATGTTAGTAATATTGGTCAACCCAAGATTGTATGTGAATATATAGCTGCCCCCTCACACCCCATCAAAACAAACTCTAGTAAACGGAGCGTGAACAACTGTGGGTGGAGGGTGGAAGTGGAGCACCAAACTGCTCAAAGAAAGAGGCGGGGCCAGTGGCGACACGTTGCTCCGCCTGTTTGCTGATGAATGGAGCAGTTGGGTCATCTTCATTGGGAAGAAGTGAAAGAATCTGAAGAATGCACTTTCCAGTTAGGAAGAAGAAGTGTTCAGTTTCTACGGTGAAGAATATTTCTATTTTGATATTTCTATAACTTATATTTCGGTAACGTACCATGAAGCAGCAAATACCTTGTGCAGTCCAAATATTGCAAACAACAATACTTTATTGTTTGACTGAACTGCATTCACAGCTTTGCCTACATGTCCTACTCCCCAAACTCAAAAGCCAGAAAGTCTGATTGATTATGCAACGGGAAATGAAAGTTGTGTGTATGTGTTTTTTGCATTGACATTCAGGGACATTTAGGATTTTGGGTGGTGCCAGGGGAGGTTAGGAGGGTTAAGAATCTTAGTGGGCCAGCTAAAGCCTTTTGGAGCTGGTCCTTATTAATCTCTCCCACACCCCCACCAAGACATTAGCACCAGGTTTAGGCCGATTTACCTCGCCTGATAACGTCCCCGCCAGATATTTCAAATCACACACATACAAGCATGCACAAACACACAAAACCATTTTTCATCAACAGAGACAGAAGCAGAGTTATTTTCCTTTTTACTTCCTGTTTACTTCAGAAAAAAAATCTAATTATTGAAAGACAGCTGCTTTCCCTCCCTCCTTCCTTCCTTCTTTATATTCTCATTTTGTCTTTGTTGTTCTCTTTCCTCATTTACATTTCATCCACCAATCCTTCTCCTCCCTTCTTTTCTTCCCCTGTTTGTATGACTGTACAACGTACCTTCTTTTTCTATCCATCAAACAGTCTTCCCTTCTTCCTTCCCTTTCATTTGCTGCTTCCCTGCTTCCTTCCCTCTTCCCTTCCAATGACCACCCCTTCGTTAGATCATTAACTCATTTCCCACTTTCTCCTTCAATGCACTTATCTGTCTCTCTGTTATCCGTATGTCAGAGGCGGAAAGGCAGAAGAAAGAGAAGTACATGAGCGTTACATGTTTGGATACTGACTCGGTTGATACCCACTTTCACACCACACCTTGGTTGACTCCTGCAGGGTTAGGTGGGCACATTGGCCGAGAGAGAGAGAGAGAGAGAGAGGAGAGGGAGAGAGATTCCCTTTCACACACACATCCTCACCCCCCGCCCTATCCCCTCCTGCCCAGTGACACCCTATGTGTTGGAGGGGTGAGTTAAGACCCCCCTTGCTATCCTGGATTATCCTCCATATAAGAGCCTTAACCCTGGCCAGCACTACAGGACTACTGTCTGCATCCAGATCAACACACTCACACACACACACGTACAAAATGCAATCATATGCTGACCTCAGAGGAAGGGGCGGAGAGATAAGAAACAGAAAATGAAGGTCCATGCTTGTGTGTGTGACTTCTGTTCAAGCTGGAAGTGTGGAACATGTGAAAATACTGTGAATCGTTGGTTGCCGTGATTGTGAAGGTGTTCACCAGTTAGTGCATCTCAGCATGGCACTCTGTGTTTAATATTTCATGAGTTATTAGGAATTTCTTTTGCTGGGCATTTTATTAGCTTTCTTCTGACCACGTGTCCTGAGTGAAACAAACTGAGCCGAACTTTGAGTTCTGTTCCCAAAGTAAGAAAACATCAGAATCTCATGCCAAAGGTGCACAACGTTTCAAACAGGACGCTCACGCTATATGTTTTGATCAGGAAAACATTTAGTCAAGAAACCTGTAGCAACAGCAGGACGCTGTAAACGTGTGAACAATTACAACATTTTAGGATATAGATAAAGCCAGCTGGTTTATTGGCTCTCCCACAATCCTTGTTGTTAACTTTGTTCATGACGAATATTCTCATTCATAACAGCGAAGTCTACAGTGGATGCTGATTTGTCCAAACTATGTGGTGATGGAATTTTGCAGTTTTTTGTATGTTTTAGACTGAAAAGTTAATTGATTTATTAAAAATGAATCTGAATTTCCAGAATATAAAAACACTGAAACAGATTTTTGTAAAAAAACAAAAAAGGACATTTGACCTTACTATGTTTGTGCTTTTTTAATTCAACGAAAAAAACAAATCACCCAAGATACAGGACTTTAATTCCTTGTCACAGTGTTATGAGGAAGGCTTCCGAATATGGAGTCTGTCGTCAGCGCTGAACGTTCTCACGACAGGCGATGGATAATCTGCTGCCAGAGAGGAAATGTACAACTTCATTTAGGAAAACATCTTGGCCCAGAGTTGCTGGGGAGGGCGTTGATTGATTCAGCTCTCTCTCCCAGGGGGTGTGTGTGTGTGTGTATGTGTGTGTGTGTGTGTGTGGAGAAGGCACAGATTAAAGGGGCGGGGTAGTTGCAGTGTTCTGGCCACAGCTCTGTGGAGGACGGACCTATAAAGTGCTGTGGCCGTGAAATGCATTTTATTGTCGCTTAATCCTCACACTGTGGCAGAGCCCCATTTCACACTGGATTGTGGGGGGTGAGGGGGGGCGCTTACACTCCCCGGGGGCCGTGGCTAATTGGACAAATTTGCACAGCAGGGGTGGAGGCACATGCACGGCAGGAGATTTGATTTATGGGCACTGCGGCTGGAGACACACACATACGGAGACAAGATGGCACACACACACACACACACACACACAAGGTCAGTACATATTCTCTGTTTCTTATGAAATTATATATATGAACTTTACCTTCAAGGACAAGAATCCTAATCTTACATTCTAAAACAATATTTGCATGTAATTATGAGTTTTAAAACCATGCTGGAGTGAATCTCATTTATATTTTAACCTACTTGAGAGAGCTGCCCAGTCTGCAGGAAAACATGTCGTATATCGAGCTGCTACTGGGACAATAACAATCCACAGTAGACAGACACAGGACTCTAACCCAGGAGGCCTCTGTTAGTGACGCGTGTGAAACTAAAAGTGTAGATAAATGGAAGCAGTAAAATAGATTAAGAGCCAAATATTAGATATAATTCTTATGAACAGTTCTTTTTCTGAAGACAGGAGTTTATTTTAAAAAGACAAGTGGTAATTGACACGTGTTGCTGGCTTTCATAGGAAAACACATGACAAATAAGGACAAACCTTTCTTAGGATATAATACGAACTGCTGAGGATACGTTGAAGAATGCACATGCAAATAAGCACACTGCAGGCTACCAATACACTGTGTTCATTTAAGAGTGAGGTCTTTAGTTGGGATTTAAAAGATCACAATGTCATTCAGAGCCGACATACTGAGGGTCTTCTCCCCGGACTTGGAGGGTGCTCTGGGCTCATGGCGGAGAGTTCCAGCTTGTGACCCAGATGTCTGCCGGGGTTACAGTTCAAATTCTGGGTGGGGGAATTGATGCCTTACATTTTCATGGCTTTATTAGCAAAAAGATAAATTGTACAATTTGAAGATAACAAGATGACAAAAGTTCTATTGTCAGCTAATCGCTGTGGTTCATAATTGCTGATGGTTATGAGTTTGTGTCTGCACAATGGAAGGCATCTCAGTAGGAACCGTTTTACCCCTGCTGTTGGATCAGTCGGAAAGAAGACTCGCCCCATCACGCTACACAGTCCGCCCAGTGCGGTGGCCCGCTCTCTGGAGTGTATTCCTGTGTTTTGGACTGGTGTGAGCTGCCTTGTTGACTGGTTTTTCTCTGCTCTCTCATTACGCTGCTTTGATGCTTCCACTGACACTTTGGTCAGAGTTTCCAACACCACAGCCATGTTGTTTAAGGACAACGCTCTGTGTGTGTGTGTGTGTGTGTGTGTGTGTGTGTGTGTGTGTGTGTGTGTGTGTGTGTGTGTGTGTGCGCGCGCGCTCCATTGTATGTTGAGACGGTGAACAGAACAACGTAGTGGCCGCACCAGCATCTGTGCCCCGGCCTTTTGAGAGTTATGGTGTAAGGGCGGTAAACACACACACACACACACACACACACACACACACACACACACTACAGAAAATCAGTGTCACATTTAGCTTGGCTCTCTCCCAGTCCTTCCCTGTCATTTAGTGTATTAGCTGTGGTCTTGGTGCTGAAATGGCCCATTATGTGGGCTGGTTCGAGTGTGTATGCACATGTGTGTGTGTGTGAGAATGTGTATGCGTGTGTCTGTTTGCATGTATGAATGTGAATGATTATACTGTATAAGTGTGTTAGCGTGTTTGTCTGTGCCTGTGAGTCAGAGCTTCGTGTGTGTATGTCTAAGTGTGTGTGTCACGCTGTTGTTGTTTGTCTCCCCACACCGCCACAGTGCTGGAACGGTACAGGCCACACACCCTTTGATGTGTGTGTGTGTGTGTGTGAGTGTGTGAGTGTGTGAGTGAGAGTGTGAGAGAGAGTGTGTGTCTTGATGTTGTGGCCACACTGGATGACAAGACGTCCTGCTCTTTCTCAGCAGGATCCTTCCTGCAGCTGCCGACACACAAACACACACACACATACACACACACACACACACACACACACACACACACACACACACAGAGCGTCCATCTGCACATGGTTACCTCACCCTGCTGTCCTTTGTTCATCTTCTCGTGTCTCTCCATACTCCCTTTCTGTCCAGCTCTTTCTATGAAGAAGTCACTTCCCTTCTCATGGCTTCTCTCTGAAGATAAAAGTGTTTTGGGATTTGATAAATGCTACAAACCATAGATCACTCCATAGGCAGCTTTTTTTAATTAATTTTTTAGCATATCTACAGAATAAGAAATATAGTTCATATTAAACCATTACAATGCCATACAAAATCGCATGTATTCAATGTTTTCCCCAGGAAATTGTATTTTTGTCCAGGTGGGGAAACGCTCTGAACCACACAAAACAGCATGAAAGCCAGACTAGTGACCAATGAGATCATTGAAGCAGACTAACTGAGATCTGTCTGCAGCGGGACCCCACAGCACCGACAGAGTGCAGGGTGGCCAATGTTCACAAAACTGCCTAAATCCTCCATTGGGTGTGGTCACTGCTGAGCTGGTGGTAGCAGAGACTAGAGGTCTTGTCCCGACCCCGGTTCCTTCTACACCGTGCCCGTCTCGGCTCTCCCTGGAGGAAGCTACGAACAATCAGATAAGGACAGAAGACACAGACAGAAATCTGACGTAAATCATCATCGTATCGCCTATCTCCGTCATACGCCATGCTCCAATAATAAATACAGAAAAATAAAGGTGTCGATGTTCATGAGGCATCCACACCCCCTGGTTACCTTTACTCATAATCTCATTTCTTAATAAGTTCCCGATGATGAATTTATCCTTCAAGAACTTGTGAGTGTTAATGGGGTGGACAACCGGTTGGGGCCTTCTGATTGGACCACACTCCTTTGTCCTGATCTTTTGTGAAGGCTTAGATTTACATGTTAGACAAATAATCATACATAATGAGCCAAGTCTTAAGTGTCGCTAATGTCATCTAATAGCCAGAGATTGATTAATCAAAGTTTAATATTAACTATATGTGTTTTTAATACAAGGGACATAGAATTAAAAAACAATGTTGTGTTATCAAGACCTTTTTTTCATCAAACCAAATCTAAATCTTTGCTCTATAACCCCTACTTATAGCAATAAGCATCACAATCTGTGCAATCTGAATGCCTCATTAGAAAAAACACTTTCCTAAGTGTAGTGTTGATCACTATATTTGGGCAATACGGTCCAGAGCATTTTAAACATATAATTCAGTCTAGCCCTGGTAGAAATTGAGCATGCGAATAACAAACACACACACACACACACACACACACAGTAGGTTTTCAATCTATTCGGTGTCTATGAAGGGAAGGATCATGAATCTGCATGCTGCTGGTGTTTACCAGCATGGCTTCACAGCTCTGTCACAGCCACTGGCTTTCACTCTGATGCTGCCAATGATAGCATTGGTGTGTGTCTGTTTTCGGGTTTGTGTGTACACGTATGTATGTGTGCGCGCTTCAGTCTCAGGAGAGGCACAGCTCGTTGGTTTTCTCAATGGAGGCTGTCTCCTGCACTTGGCAGCCGTGTGTGTGTGTGTGTGTGTGTGTGTGTGTGTGTGTGTGTGTGTGTGTGTGTGTGTGTGTGTGTGTGTGTGTGTACGAGCTGTGAAAACAACCTGTTGGTGGGTTGCATTCTATCTTGGCTTTCAAGTACATGAAGCTTCCTATCAGCTCAATCTATCTAGTTTCCTTTTCCAGATCGCTACACATGCACATGAACAAACATACTTACTTACGTGTGTGTGTGTGTGTGTGTGTGTGTGTGTGTGTGTGTGTGTGTGTGTGTGTGTGTGTGTGTGTGTGTTGTGTTTGTGTGTGTGTGTGTGTGCGCCTGCTGCCCTTCCAGGATTTATTGTTGTTCTGTGGCCCAAAGTAAATGGATGACGTTTTCGTCTTGTTTTCTCTCCCTCTATTGTCTGAGGATCATCTGGAAGTGTTTTAGCCGCCGATGGCTCCTCAGTGCGGGACTCTGAATCATTCAGAGACTCCCCATAACAATATTTCCATTGTTTATTTGTTTGCATCTCTGTGTTTTCCCCCAGTCTGGTTGGAGGAAAAGAGAGGAAAAGAAAAGGTAATTGATAGAAGGAGGATAAGTTTGCACAAGAATAGAATTGCTGGAAACCCTCTTGGGTCTCCAGCGGTCAGGAACATCACGGATTTGGCTGCTTTGCTTTTTTCAAAGAACATCTGTGAAATAGTTTTATGTTTAAAACCATCAGTAGATTTCAAATACAAATGTAAAAAAATCGAACTGAATTTAAAATGCATCAGAAGAACTTTGTTAAATTTCTGAGCCGAGGTCATAGCCTTCATTGTTTAGTTAGCGTGATCTTTAGAGTCCTGGTTTTGAACCATTTGTTTCTTCTTCTTTTTGGTTATTTTTCAGAAAAATCAGAAGTAGTGGAAATGATGAGCTTTATTCTGTTCAGAAAGGGAAATATCAGAAATTGAACATTGATAACACACGTATCTGAATATGTGTCTGTGTGTTGACAGTGGAGGTAAACACTTGTTCCATTGAAAATAAATTACATTTTAGCATGCGATAATGCACAGAGTGTGTGTGTGTGTGTGTGTGTGTGTGTGTGTGTGTGTGTGTGTGTGTGTGTGTGTGTGTGTGTGTGTGTGTGTGTGTGTGTTAGGTTAGGATGTCCTGTATGTGTGGGTTCACATGAGTCTGTCTTCCTGTAAGAGTGTAACTGTAGGTGGTATTTTACTGTATGAGTCTAGCCATTCTTCTGTGAATGTGTGTCTGTGTGTGCATGGGACTGCCCATCCCACCTTGTATGTGTGTGTGTGTGTGTGTGTGTGTGTGTGTGTGTGTGTGTGTGTGTGTGTTTGTGTTGGCTGTGGTCAGCGGAGATCGATGGTCTGTAAAGTGGATTCCTTATTGGCCTGTTTGCTTTGGCAGCTCTTGAAAGAAGCCCACTGATTACACTCCCAGATGTGTCACACACACACACACCCACGCGCACACACACACACACACACACACACCACCGTTCACTGCTGCTTGCTTTCATGTCTGCCTCTGTGTATGTTGAGAAGGAAGAGGGGGAGCATACATACTTACCATCCTTTAACCTTTTGTGCTTTGGTAGGTTACATCTTCACAAGGACAAACACTCTCTCTCTCTCTCTCTCTCTCTCTCTCTCTCTCTCTCTCTCTCTCTCTCTCTCTCTCTCGTTTGAAGAGCCTGCCATTGGCAGGATAAATGGTTCCTACAGAGGTCCAGAAATCCTGGACATGAAGTGAGATGAAAACAACAGTCTCTTGATCTTTATGAATTACACAAACTATAGTTTTCCGCTCAGCGTGAGGTTAAAGCTGTTATACACATACACATCATTTTGGTCTCACAAAAAGTCATTGTTACTTTTTATGTGTTTTTTAGTCTGTCATTTGTTCAACATTACAGTAAACAATACATTACCAAATTCTTATTCCATTCTTAACCTAAATAATCGAGCTTCAGGTTGATATATTGTTCCTTTCTATAACCTGTACAACTAGAATCACTTAGTTCACTAACTTAATTTAGCTTAACTTAAAACAGAATACTGTAGGTTTGAGAGTCATTTCAATTATATGTTTAACTTGTTGTAAAGTAAAAACATATTTACAATAAATATCAAATATATATATATATATTTATATATATATATATATATATATATATATATATATATATATATATAAATATATATAGTGTATATTAATTGTAGTGTAAGTCATGACATTTGTCACTGAATATGTCAAACTGTATTACACTGTGAATTATACAAGGGATAATGTAATGCACAACAAGGACCTCCATGACGTCACCTAATTCCTGAAAGGCATTATCCCGTTTATACCACACAAAAAAATAAATACCTTTCATTTATATTTTCACACGTTTCGCTATTAAAATCTAAAGTTTTCCACCAGCCATGACTGTGTTTGCTCATACCTGCACAGCCATGACCATCCCACAAGGTTCCCCTGCAGTGGACATGTTCACTGGCCAGTAACCAGGAGGAACCTGAGATGCTGTGTGTCCCGCCAGGCGGCCTGGAGTAGTGAGTTAAATGTGAAACGATTGCTTATGATGCAAAGTGTCACTTATCTTCCTCCAGCTTGTGTGGCAGTCGCCCTGGTGTTCAGAGGAGGAGGACTAAAGGGATCAATAAGGACATTGAAAATGAGATATTAGGATTTTTTGTAGCCGGTTAATTAATTAATAACAGTTTAGAGTATTCATCCAGACCATGGCAAAATGACTGTGAGAGGATCTTCAACCCAATGGTCTTTTCCCAAATCTGGGTTAACAACTTTAAAGTATTGGTGTATCTTTGGAAGACATATTGTCATGAAATATTCCTCTTGAGAAAGATGATATTTGTGACATTAAATAGATAACTTGGTTTCCACCTTAAATCCTGTCATTTCCTTTCAGCTCGTGTGTATATCAGAGGTTGTATGGGTGACAGAGTGGCTGTGACAGTCTCTATGTGGTTGATGTTGTTAGCATGGAGTCCCTGCGTAACGCCAGCATGTCATGTCAATATCAATGTAAAGCTAAAGGACCAGATAGACAGGGTGTGTGTGTGTGTGTGTGTGTGTGTGTGTGTGTGTGTGTGTGTGTGTGTGTGTGTGTGTGTGCGTGTGTGTGTGTGTGTGTGTGTGTGTATTTAGTGATTGCTAAGCAGGCTATGTGTGTGTGTGTGTGTTTAGGAGAGTGAGGGGTGTGTATTTAGTGATTGCTAAGCAGGCTGTGTGTGTGTGTGTGTGTGTGTGTGTGTGTGTGTGTGTGTGTGTGTGTGTGTGTGTGGCCCAATAAAAACCCTGCTCATGACATTTTTACTGCAGGTAAGTGGACGGTGAATTTATGGTGCTTGTTTAGAGGTCTGAGGAGGCTTGGCTGGCCACGAGTTGGACACACACACACACACACACACACACGCATGCATGCATGCACACTTGTTCACACACATTTTTATTTTATTTTCCAAGTTGACTTTTCCAGCTCGAGTCCAATTCCTATTCATTCAGTCTGACAAGTTGTTACACAGAGCTGAAACCACAGTCTCCTACCGGTGGACATTTCTGCTCCTCGGTGTCCGAGCACTCCACAGATTCAGGCGGATGACTCACAAGCCGCACAACAGACTGTGCTTCCAAAACAATATGTTCTGTCACTCTGCGTCAAAACGTCCTCAGATATTAGGCCAGACGCTTGCCTGTGCGGCGAGGAAGCAACCGGAGGAGGACACCGAGGTGTTTGACCAGACAGGATGAGCGAGACCCGGCCTGCAACAAATGGCACAAACTAGGAAAAGAGCAGAAAGAGGAGAGGGGGCCATTCCCAGGTGGCTGCTTGGCTTCCAACACAATTCTCCCCGAACTTGACGAGGAAATTAAATGGGTTCTCCCCTCCCCTCCAACACGATTAATTCCCTGTAAGACGCTTGCTTTTAGACCCAAGAGAGAGACACAATGATGGAGGATTTATTTGCTTCGAATGAAGAGGCTAGTGGAGTAGAGTTGGAGTCAGAAAGCTTTTCTCGCCACCGTAGCTTTCTGTTTGTCTCTCTCTCTCTCTCTCTCTCTCTCTCTCCATCTCTCTCTCTCTCTCTCCCTGGCTGTCCTGCCACCTTATCCTTCTCATTCTGTCTCACTGCTTGTGGAAGCCATGCAGGATGGAGCAGTTGAACCATCTGAGTTTATTGTACATCTGGTCCGACGGAGCAAGTGGTCTGGAGCAATGCCACTGTGGTTGTCTCCGTCTATCCCCTTCGCCCCTCTCTGTGGTGTGATAAGGCCGGCTTAGGGACACATTAGGTGAGGCAGAGCGTTTGGACCAAATGGGATTGTGGAGGATTTCCAGGAACGCAAGGATGTGGCTTTGGGAATCCTCTTCTTTTACCTCCCCCTGAGAGGAAGCCAGGCACGGTACAATATTCATCACCACTGTCGGCACAGCATGCCCAACACATTCTCAATCCCCCCAGTACAGTAGGCTCCTAAACTACTTCAAATAAGTCAAGCTTCACTGTACACACGGACAGTGGTGTCTTGGGTGAAAGTCCTGTGTTTGACCCATCCACCCTCCTTCCAAAAAACGGAAGTGTCACATCAACCTGACAGCATTCCAATTTTGCATTAATGCCAGTTCTATTGAAGTGAATGGGGCCGCCATGGCAAGTCCCACTTTAACCCATCATATCTGTGTTGTATCACCTTTGACTGAAAAAAACTGGCTACGCCCACTTCGTGTATACAGTCTCTGAGTACCACCAACTGTACCGACACCACAACACCATAACATTACGGTATTTTATTTGTGCTGTGTCGGAACTCCAGTAAACAGTGGACGGGTTTAGGTTTGGACAGGACTATTTCCCAGAAAGAAAATAAAAGGTGAGGAGTGTGGGGCTTAGTTTGAGGTGAGAGACAGTGAGGAAGGAAGGAAGGAAGGAAGGAAGGAAGGAAGGAAGGAAGGAAGTTCTGTGTGATTGATGAAGGCCTGCGACCCTTTCACACACAGCCTGTAGAGCACAGATGACTTGGCATGCACACACTCCGTCTTTCTCACACACACGTTTATTCACAGGCAGTGACACACACAAACCCTGTAATCGAATATTGTGCAGAAAGCAAACATTCTCCTGTAAACATATCATCTGTCACCTCTATAGTTTAATCCATATCCTTTATGCCAAATGGAAGAGAAAAAAACATGCACACACACACACACACACACACACACACACACACACACACACACACACACCATGCAAACTGTCAAACAAACAAATGAGGCTGGAGTCCCTGTGAAAGTCATCACCATGACCATCCCAGCTTCATCATCACGTTAGCCTGCTCCATTACACAGCAACACGATCTGGCCTGAAATCAATTAGCTGGCTATGCTTCACCGTGAAGTGTACACTCCCCGATCTGTGTTTTGGTTTGATGGAAAACAATGTCTCGCGCCCAGAAAGGAGTTTCAGTTGCATGGTTGCCACGTCCCCGACCAAGATGAAAGACGCCTCTGTGACGACGCCGGGTCGGAATATGATTCAAGGGTTCGTTGTCGTCATTATGCAACACGGGATTACACAATGAAATGTACTCGTAGCCCCCTCTACGCGACACTAACAGAAAAATTTGGAAACATATTTAAAAAAGCTGAATTAGAAAAGAATATAAACAATAAAATAAAACAAACTACATAAAAGGTGAAATAGTACATACTATTTACACTATAATTTGAAACACCCTTTTCTATTTACTAAATAGAAAACTTTAGTTATAGTGGGAATGAGGCTAATGCCAAAGATATAACATCCATGTTGTTTATTTATAGTACAGAGGAAGAGTGGAGGAACAGAGCCTATAGTCTGGTGGGGCGGAAGCAGATACTTCTGTAGTTGTTGCTAGATGGCAGAAGGGTGACCAAACTATGCTGGTGGCTTTTGTCTTTTCATATCCTTTGTGCTCTGTGCAGGTGTCTCACCTCCCCGGTATCACTGATGCTCAGAAGAGGGTACCAGGGATGTTCTGTGTGGGTTCAACCCCCCGCTGTAGAGCCCTCCTGTCCTGGCCGAGCCACTTCCTTATGCTTCCAGTCAGGATGCTTTCTCTTGCTCCTCTGTAGAAGTTAACAGTAAATTACCTCTTTCCTTTCAGACTACAGCTGTTTCTGATCTTTTCCCCCAGGATGGAGATGTATGATAACCATGTCAGGTTCTCTGTCATGCTAATTCCAAGGAACCTGAAACCGTTTTCTCTTAAAATCAACCATCAACTCCACATGACGCTGACTTTGGTATTTGATATCTGCGTTATAGTTTCAGAAATGTTTAAAACATTTCAAATATTAATTTAACAAATGTATTACATTAATTATGTTGATAACATATGGTGGCATTTAAGATTAAATGTAGAACCCCATAGATTATAGTGAAACTGAGTAGTATTGCAGTAACGTTCATCACAATAAGGGTTTAAGAGCAAAATCAATTTATTTGAAGTGAAATAACGTTCGTCAACGTCAATCAATAAATTATCTTTTTTCCTCCACGCCCTCTTTTCCTGAGACATTCATTATCTCAGCGTGTCCATCAAAAGACAACCCTAGCTAGGGACAAACCATGCAGTGAAAATGCATTGCTAAAAACAAGGAGGGAACCCTGAATAATGTAGTTCTCACATTGATACTTCATGTTGGATCTGTTTGACCACACTTGCTGCTGTCAATAGTTTACAGGCCTTCATCTGAGATGTTGTCTGACCAGATGTGGCATATTTCTTGAATCCTCTTCCTGTTCTTTAATCGCATCTTTTATGGCACTGAAGACTTCGTGAAGAGACAAAGAAATCCTGCAAATGCTGTTAACTTTTGGCTAACTCATTCCCCCATTAATTCATCCCCCCATTGATTCATAGGACACACACTACCGTTCAAAAGTTCAAAAGTTTCACTTGAAAGTTCTCTTTTTCTGGCCATTTTGAGAATATAATCGAACCCACAAATGTGCTCCAGATACTCAACTAGCTCAAAGGAAGGCCAGTTTTATAGCTTCCCTAGCTTCTGTGCTAACTTAATTGCACAAGGGTTTTCATGGGTTTTCCTCTTGATATGTGTCAAGGGGTTACGTTTGAGGCTACGCACAGACGGATGTATCCGGTCATTTTTCAAAATAAAACATTTTTTTCATAAATTCTTTCTCTGCGGCCCGGTACCAAGGGACCCACGGATCACCGCTGGGGATGGGGATCACCGCTGTTCTATGCAATGAGCAAACACAATGTCCCATTAGAACACTGGAGTGATAGTTGCTGGAAATGGGCCTCCATACACCTATGTAGATATTTCATTAAAAACCAGACGTTTCCACCTAGAATAGTAATTTACCACATGAACAATGTATAGTGTGTTTGATTAAAATGTAATTTAATGTTATCTTCATTGAAAAAAACAGTGCTTGTCTTTGAAAAATAAGGACATTTCTAAGTGACCCCAAACTTTTGAACGGTAGTGTACATCCAAACATTTAGATTTCAGACCACAGACCCAGCTTCCTCGACTACTTCCTCTTGTCAGTGACTTACGTCCATCCTTGGCAGGAGGGTGTGAATTGACATCCTTTAAATGAGGCAGTGCGTGAAGGTTATGTGTGCTGTGTCTCTTTTAATGTGCTCAAACAAAAACACACAGTTTTGGTGCATTCTATTATTGATGGGAATAAATGTATGTGTATTGTTGATTTAAAAAAGCTGAAGTGAGTGCAGTTTGAGATACTCCTCCTGTACCCGCCTCAGTTATGTGAGGTGAAGTGTGTGTGTCTCTGACCCGGTTTGGACTGCAGTGCTGCACTTCAAACGTCTGTGATCGTGTATATGGGTCCATGTGTTGTTGTATATGTCCGTGCAAGCCCTCTCAGGGTTCGTCTCCTCTCAGGTGCCCACATCCCTGTGTGTTTGCACACCAGTCCATCTAACAAAGCAGCATAATCAGCCCCCGAGAAAGCACATACACAGACACAGTCCATGTGTGTTTACCTTCTCTGTGTGCAAACATGGACATGTATGTGCTGTGCCATCAGCACTCAGGTCTGTGGCACGCAAGCATATGGCACAAGTATCACTCCATGGCAATATGCAGTATGTAGGACATTCAATTCAATTCAGTTTATTTTATATAGCCCAACATCACAAATACAAGTTTGCCTCGGAGGGCTTTACAATCTGTACACATGACATCCCTGTCCCGGGACATCACATCGGATCAGGAAAAACTCCCCCAATAAAGATAGTAAAAACCCTTTCACAGGGAAAAAAGGGGAAGAAACCTGAGGGAGAGCAACAGGAGGATCCCTCTCCCCAGATGGACAGAAGCAATATATGTCATGTGACCAGAATGAATAACGTAACGGAGTTACAGCACATTCAATGAATATGACAGAAATTATGCATATAATGAGTAGTAGGCATGGTCCATGATCCAGATAGCCACGATCCATTAAGCAGAAGGAGGTAGAGAGGAGGGGCATCAGCAGGGCCATGGCAGCTGGCAGGCCTGGTTCCAGGCAGCCACGAATCCATGGAAAAAGAAAGTAGAGTTAGTAATGTGCATTGAAGAGACAATTATTTATCCAGAAGGAGAGAAAGAAGAGGTGAAGAGGAGAGGAGGAGCGAAAGAGGTCAGTGTATCCTAAGATGTCCCCCAGCAGTCTAGGCCTATAGCAGCATATCTAGGGGCTGGACCAGGGCAAACCTGAGCCAGCCCTAACTATAAGCTTGAAACAGCCCTAACTATAAGCTTGAAACAGCCCTAACTATAAGCGCTATCAAAGAGGAAAGTCTTAAGTCTACTCTTAAATGAGATGACTGTGTCTGCCCCCCGGACTGAAAGTGGAAGCTGATTCCACAGAAGAGGAGCCCGATAACTAAAAGCTCTAGCCCCCAACCTACTTTTTAACACTCTGGAAACCACAAGTAACCCTGCATTCAGTCAGCGTAATGCTCTAGTGGGGTAATATGGCACCATAAGGTCCTTAAGATATGATGGTGCATCACCAGTTAAGGCTTTGTAGGTAAGGAGAAGGTTTTTAAATATGATTCTCGATCTTACAGGAAGCCAGTGGAGAGCAGCTAGTACAGGAGTAATGTGATCTCTCTTCCGCATCCTCGTTAGTACACGAGCTGCAGCATTCTGGATCAGTTGGAGAGATCCAAGGGATTTACCAGAGCAGCCTGATAATACGGAGTTACAGTAATCCAGTCTTGAGGTAACAAATGCGTGGATCAATGTTTCTACATCGCTTTGAGACAGGATGTGCCGGATCTTTGAGATGTTCCGTAGGTGAAAAAAGGCAGTCCTTGAGATCTGTTTCACGTGGGAGCCAAAGGACAGGTCCCGGTCAAAAATAACTCCGAGATTCCTTACGGAGGTGGTGGATGCCAGAATGATGCCATCCAGAGAAACCATATCATCAGATACTTGATTTCTGAGGTGTTCTGGGCCAAGTAAAATAACTTCAGTCTTGTCCGAGTTCAGCAGCAGGAAGTTGCAGGTCATCCAGGTTTTGATGTCTTTAAGACACGCTTGAAGTTTGGCGACCTGGTGGGTTTCATCTGGCTTGATCGACAGATATAGTTGAGTATCATTGGCATAACAGTGAAAGTTTATGGAGTGTTTTCTGATAATATTGCCTAAAGGAAGCATATATAAGGTGAATAAAATTGGTCCAAGCACAGAACCCTGTGGAACTCCATGGCGAACGGCAGTGGTAACCGAGGCCTCATCGTTTACAAATACAAACTGAGATTGATCTGCTAAATACGACTTAAACCAGCTTAGTGCTGTACCTTTAATACCAATCAACTGGTCTAGTCTCTGTAATAAGATGTCATGGTCAATGGTGTCAAACACTGCACTAAGGTCTAACAAGACCAGTACAGGGACAAGTCCCCTATCTGATGCAACTAGAAGATCATTAGTAATTGTCACTAGTGCTGTCTCTGTGCTATGATGCTTTCTAAATCCTGACTGAAACCTCTCAAATAAACTATTGTTACGTAAAAGTCACACAACTGGTTTGCGACTACCTTCTCCAGTATCTTAGAGAGGAAGGGAAGGTTAAAGATAGGTCTGTAGTTAGCCAACACCTCTGGATCCAGAGTGGCTTCTTTCAAAGAGGTTTAATTACAGCTACTTTAAAAGACTGTGGTACATGACCCATTAGTAAAGACGCATTGATAATATCTAGTAGAGAGGCACTAACTAAAGGTAAAACTTCCTTAAGCAGCTTAGTCAGAACAAGGTCCAGGAGACAGGTAGACGATTTAGAAATAGAAACCATTGAAGACAGTTGGTCAAGGTTGATGGAAAAAAAATCCATCCAGACACACAGCAGGGCCCATAGCCTCCTCCATGGCCATCCCACCTAAGGATGGACCGGCAGTAGTCAAGGGCAGGAGATCACCGATCATGCCTCTAATAGCCAGAATCTTACCATTGAAGAAGTTCATGAAGTCATTACTACTGAGGTCTATAGGAATACACGGATCCACCGAGCTATGACTCTCAGCCAGCCTGACCATAGTGCTAAAGAGAAACCTAGGGTTGCTCTTGTTTTTCTCTATTAGTGATGAGTAGTAGGCTCCTCTGGCATTACGGAGGGCCTACTTATATGTTCTCAGACTATCCCGCCAAACCAACCGGGACTCCTCCAGACCGTTGGAACGCCATATGCCCTCAAGCTTCCGTGATGCTTGCTTTAATATACGGGTCTGAGGGTTGTACCATGGAGCGAGCCTCCTTTGCTTAATGATCCTCTTTTTTAGAGGGGCTATCGAATCCAGTGTCACTCTCAATGAGCCAGCAGCACCATCGACGAGCTGATCAATCTGGGAGGGAGATAGATAGATAGACAGATAGATAGACGGATAGATGGATGGATGGATGTATACTTTATTTATCCCTGAGGGGAAGTTTGTTTATCACAGTAGCAAGCAACTTACATATGAGACACAAAAAGTTAAAAAAATAATGAGAAAAAATAAAAAATATCACAAGAAATATCAGAAATGCAAAATACACAATA
>NC_136598.1:2902312-2904812 GCF_910589615.1 Taurulus bubalis | reverse complement strand
CAGGGCGTGTGTTTTGAATCCTCCTCCTGCTGTCAACACCACATCCTCACATTTACAAAGATCTAAAGAGAGAAATTAAAAATAAGTCAGTAGACGTATCTGGGTGCCTAAGACGATCCCTTTCACACACATGAGGTCATTAATTGTCCAAAATGCAAATTAAGTAAGCAAGCTTGTTACTGTTTGTATATGTAGTGGTATTAACGTTGTATAGTAGTTAATAGCATCATGAAACGATTGCTGCTACGATCATTACATAACGTCCACACAGGCAACATGTTAGTGGCTTCTGTCAACACAGGATGCGTTCAGGCACACTATTGAGTGTAGGTCACTTGTGTTTTAGCAGTGCTCAGAGCTCAACACACAATCACTGTAGTGATGTGCCTAAAATAGACTTGAAGCGTAAAAACATGCAGTAACACTTGTGCGAGTGAAACAAACAATAAGCAGCCTGTGTAGATGAGGATTGATTAAGATGGAAGCATGGGTGAAATGTCAGATGCACGAGAGATGGACCGAAGTTGTAATAACTCCTGTTTTGACACAATTTACATAACATGAGGTGATGCTAAACCTGTATGATGAGCATTGTGAATTATTTTAGTTTTGTTCTACTTGTAGGATGGGTTCAGCTTTGCCCAGGGATGACTTTGAGCATGTCCATATGCAGTGAACGTGTTGGTCACTGTGATGTTTCCTCTTTGCCACACGGCCTGCGAAGAGATTCCTCCTCTCTATGGAGGTGATGGAGGGGAAAATCCACAGTCCTCATTCTGTCCAAAACCACATTCACATTAAGCTAATAAGAAGCATCAGCAGCTCCACTTGAAGGAATACTTCACCCTCAAAGAAAACCATTTGTTTGTATTCACTGAGCCACTGAAACGTCTTGATAAATCAGAGTAAATGGGGGCCGCGTTTAACAACAGCAAAACTATCCCAAATCCTCTATTTACAAACTGTCACATCTTGGTTATTATAATCCAAGGGTCATTCATCCTGTCGTGTGCAATACTTCACAAACTCCTGCATCCAAACTCACTATTTGAAACACTTCTGCATAAATTGTCTAATTCAAACTGCAGTATATATATCACATATTACAGTTATTGTCTACAGCTATGTAAAATGTGCGTAATTACAAAAAATATAAAAACTGAACAACAATTACGAGGGTAATTTACCTCTCAGTATAATGCAATACAAATCAACACTCCACAAACTAGAAAAAAGCTGAACGCTGTGACCTGCATGAAGGTGATTTGTAGCAGGCCTGTTGTATTAGACTGATGTTGGGTTTCTCCACAGCAAGTTTAGGGAAGAGAAAGGATTACAGTGACCAAAAACTCCTTCGATGTACACACTGATGTATAGACTTAGTACATGTGAAAGATCCTCTCAAACACCTGTTACAAATGAAAGAAATCATGTCAAATGAATCAAGTGTATACATTTACTCTTTTGTTTCTCCAAGATACAGGAAAGCGTATGCAGGCATTATTTATGCCAATCACAAACACCTCTAAAAACTCAACTTTGGCATTTCTAGACCACAATGTTGAGCTCTTCTTCAAGCCAGATCAAAACAAATGTAAACTCTTTTCCAAATTACAACACATGTGAAACTTCTGAACATCAACACCAACTATCAGTGATCGGTAGGTCCGGTCTCAAGTATCCGTCTCGGCCTTCAAATACCCATCTTGGTCAAAGCCTGGTCTGGTACCTAAAGCTCCCCTACCCTTCTGCCAAGCTCTTATCATCCAGAAAAGCCACCGCTGCCGAAACCTTTGATCTGCCTGCTCACTGGCTATCAGGGAGCAGACGTGTGTGTGTGTGTGTGTGTGTGTGTGTGTGTGTGTGTGTGTGTGTGTGTGTGTGTGTGTGTGTGTGTGTGTGTGTGTGTGTGTGTGTGTGCGCCCTGAGGCCTGGCCAATCTCCGCTGCAGGCCGGTGACAGGTGCTAATGCTGGGGCGAGAGGCTGCACGGGCCTCCATGCTCCCTGCTGTGATAACAATGACCGACCTCCAAAAGCATACAAGCACACACACACACACACACACGGACGCACACAGTGGCTTAGATTCCCGATAACTTTGCTGCACTTCAGAAGCAGCCTGTGTGTGTGTTGGATTGATTTTTCAAAGGATTCCCCTTTAGTGCCAGCAGGCCCTCCATCAAAGCTGGCCATGAGAGCCTGTTTGTGTGTGTGTGTGTGTGTGTGTGTGTGTGTGTGTGTGTGTGTGTGTGTGTATGCGTGCGCGTGCGTGTGCGTGCGTGCGTGCATATATGTGTGTTAAACAACAGCCCTGTGTTTTGCCTTAGAGGTGATATGATGTTATTATGTTGTGCACGATGGTTGATTTAATGCTGGATAACTGTGTGTGTGTGTGTGTGTGTGTGTGTGTGTGTGTGTGTGTGTGTGTGTGTGTGTGTGTGTGTGTGTGTTTTTAAAGGCTGAATTGAATTGTGCAGCTGTAAAGGCCCATCTGGACAA
>NC_136598.1:2807312-2899812 GCF_910589615.1 Taurulus bubalis | reverse complement strand
ACCCAAATTAGGAACTGCAGAAGCAGAACTGGTTCAAGCTTCATATATTTGATTCAATCCAAATGTCTGGATTGATCCTGATCCTACGAATCAGCTGATTGTTGGAGAGTTGGTGCAACTGTGAATATTGCTGCATCCCTCAATTCAGTTGTTAACCCAAAGAACCTGAATCATGTGTGTGTTGTTTGCATGCAGGTCCTTTCGATGGACGCGGGGTGACCCTGCTGGAAGTGTGTGGTAGCTGGCCGGAGAGCTTCGGCATCCCGCGACACAACGTGGGCTCAGCGGACGCCGGTGACGAAGGCCTGCGAGAGAGACTGGCCGACGCCATGTCCGAGTCGCCCTGCAGGGACATCGTGGGATCCGCTACAGGTCAGCCCAGACGACACAAAGCACGCACGCACAAACACTTCACATGAACATGGCCGCTCCATCTGGTGGTCAGACAGCCTTTCCAACAGGAAGCTGAAGACTTTCATTGACCAAATCATTTTACCTCAGGAGAACCAGGGAGGGTCCATACAAGCCCACTTCAAGAAATCTGAGCTAATGCTTTCAGTTATTTCCAAAGTAAGTACAGTCACATTGTCCTTATCTTTTTGGGGTAACCTACGTCACTGCTTTTTGCCAGCGGGTTATGGAAACTGTTTTGTGAAAATCTGAGAACGGGAGCTACATGGCGCTGAGGCAGTACAGAGGAGACGATTTGTTTCTTGTTAACTCCTGCAAAAGAAATCTGATCTAAAAGGCCGTCCAGTCTACAGCGACTCTTTTAGCAAAAACATCGCAGACGAGACAAAGAATCAACCGAGTTTTCTGTCTTCACGCGCTGTTCTTGATACATTTTCAGGCTGTAAATCAATAAATCTCTTGTCAAGATAAGTCCCAGCTGAGGGTGCCTCAGCTGTGTTTGCATATCTTCATTTGTCAGAAAGTTTTCTGCAACATTTGTGCGACTTCAGAGCAACATATTTCCTGAAAATGCTTGTGCACTTGGTGCAAGCTGATGTAATAGTGAACGATGATGTAGCAGTGTGAGTCCTTTCGCACACAAAAACCACCACCTTGGTGCTCTGGATCACTGTTTTGGTTCTAACTCCATTATAAATGTCTCCAGCGCCGCTAAGTGTCTTGTTAGGTAGCATGACTTCCTCACTGTGGCATTACCCAGGATACAGTGCTGCCAGGTCAAGGTCCAGTGATGGATTAGCTCACGATTAGTGGGACGTTCTGGCTGTGTGGCTGTGTGTGTGTGTGTGTGTGTGTGTGTGTGTGTGTGTGTGTGTGTGTGTGTGTGTGTGTGTTGAAAGAAAGGTTTTGGCATAACTGCACATGCCTTGCTTTACTCCGAGGCTTCCTGCCTGCATGTGCGTATGTGTGCACAGCAGACATGCCGTTGGCCCTGACAGTCCAAATGGTTAACTCGTTTAGGAAGTGGCAGTGCGCTCTCTTTCTCTTTCCCCCCTTCTTAAGTGAGTGAGTGTGTGTGTGAGAGGTAGGGGGGGGGGGCACAAGGCCCTAATGGATTTAGCATCGACTATCATCCCCCCAGTCATATTCAGTCCAGTTGCCCCCCCAAGCTTAGGATTTAACCTCATTTGTAGCCCCTCTCTCTCTCTCTCTCTCTCTCTCTCTCTCTCTCTCCCTTTCTCTGCCCCCCCCCCTTCTGTGTTTTTTCATTACATTAGATTTAAGAGACTCACGGACACCAGTAGTCAGTCGCCTCTCGTTCTTCTTCCCTCCACCCCCAAGTCCCATGGTGACCCACACAAAATTCATTACTGATCACATTACATCAAAATACAGCCAAACACACAAACACACACACACACACACACATTTCCTGCCCCTTGAGCTGTGCTGAAGACATCATGCACAGGGAATGTGATGGACTTGTTGGTTCCTCTATTCATCCATACAGGCAGAGAGGCTTCGGCCTCTGTTGGCTAATCTAATAGTGCAGCACTTCAGTGCTGTAACATGGGAAATGTCCCCGTGTCTGCTGGAAGGAGGAGAGCCATACATGGTCAGGAGTTAGACTTTAATGAAAAGAGAGACCTGCTTGGGTCACTGTTGTCCATTCCGGTAACAGCCATGACCGCCCCCTCTGTGTTGTATGACTAATTGAACTTGACTTTGACAAAGATATTGCACATGGGCAAGATTACCATCTCGCTTATCTGGACGCAGCCATGGCTTGTGTGCATACTCGTGTGGCGACGTGGTAAAGTGGAGGATCTTGTCATTACGACAAAAACCCTTTCACCCCATGTAGTCGACTTGTGTTTACTTTACTTTCCTCACTGAGACTGACAGAAAAGAAACGACTGTAACTCAAAGACAGAGATGGAGCTCACCTGACCCGATCACCACAGACATACATGTGTTCTTTAGTTTATGCAGTGGAATCTGTAGGCTGAATTTAACAAAACAAACTCCTCACACAATTATAGTGTAATACACTTTTTTTTGTAATAAATATATTATTTAAAACTTGTGTTTTGTACTATTCGAGACACATATCAATAATTCAAATACAAAATGATGCAAACTCAAACACTAAGTTCAAATAAAGAATGTGTATATTATTTTGTTTGACAGATTTTGTATGCTACTGCTCACTGACATGTCACTGTGGTGTAAAGCTGTTGATATCCAATTTTTTTCTCTCCAAACATCTTAAATTGCGTATATGTGAATCGTGGATTAGGGGGACATGCCCCCAAACCACCGCTCGTAAACCCCGCCCCCTGGACCTCAGTATTTCTAAAGTGGTTACAGCATGACGGATGGACACGGTTTGTTGGATTACCTGTTTAACTAATCTATATTAATTCATTGAAACCTTTAGCTGTCAGAGACTTGTTGAAATGGAAGTTGTTTTGGTTCAGGGTGTTCTTCAGATTATTAACAGTGAGCGGGACGATGATCCTGGACAGAGAAGTTGCTGTTGTCTTTTTTGTTTTATGTTCTTAGCAAGTCAAATGATTCACTTGCATCCCGGTGGGGGCAGACATCTCAAAGACAAATTCCAGGACCGACAAACAAAACAAAATCTAAAAAAATCTTCATAAAAACAAAATCAAAACCGGGCATATTAAAACTGCTAATTAAAAGAACAAAATCACTTTCATGAGAACTTTTAAATGAATTACGACATAAAGTATGATGAGATCAAATAAGGCTTATTAATACCACGCAGAGCTGCAGAAGCAAGAACAGATGCAGAGTTACAAGAGTCGAAGGAGTTCATTATGAATGTATGATATAGAGTGAAAGTCAATAAAAAGGTCCTGAACCCAAAAATCATAGAGAAAGATTATCTCAAATAAATCAGATGACTACAAGAATTGAACATACAGTGTGTACCTCTTATGTTACCGCCAAAGTGATCACCAGAATGATTATTATCACAATTTTTCTGTTTTTTCATTGTATTTCATGTAAATTTCCATCTCATTGACACTTGTGTATTTAATACATGAATATAAAGTAATGAAATGGACAGCTTCAATATTTACTGATTTCATTGACTGTTTCAAAACACAGAACAGCTGTTTTAAACGCTTTTTAAATTACAGAAAATTCAACGACTGTACTGAGTTTAATTCACAACAGTATGACACAGTACAGTGCAGTACATACAATATAGTTTACTGTAGTTCAAAATATTATTAAGCTATAGCCTGAAATTATATTGTATGCAAATAACATAAATAAAAAAACAAACGTGTTCATGAAATACAGTATCATGGGAGAAGAATAAAACAAAAATGGATTGATTGATATATATTGTCATGTCATGTCAAGGACACTCCTACACGCACTAACACCCTCGAGAGGTAACCGGCTTCCTTCCTTCCTTCCTTGGCTTTCTATTGGAGCAGAGCAACAGTCGGACACGGCATCCCATCCACATCTGATCCACACGGGACACGACACGCTCCTCCCCGGATCAACGGGAGAGAGTTGTGACGCTCAATGTTTCTGGATGTACACTTTAAAATGTTTCTGTGAATTGAGCTGTATATGGTCTGTTTAAAGGCTTTCTGTGTGTGTGTGTGTGTGTGTGTGTCTGTGTGTCTTAGCGTGACACTTCGATGGGCAAAGGCATATGATATCTTGCTCAGCGTCTCCATGTGCTGGGAGCCTCAGCGTTAGACACACACACACACACACACACAGAGGGGCTGCTGACCTAGAACCTGTTTGTGAACACACGTATGGAAGCCACGCCCCCTCTTAACTCACCTATACATACATTCCCCTCATCCATTTCTCCGTCTTGTGTTTCAGAGTGCTGAGTGAATTCTCCGCAAACTTTTCAAACTCCGCAATTACTTTCAACTGACTGTCATTATTTGTGCCATTCCACTGCTATTCATCACAGGTTTTCGTCTACAAAAACTATTTGCAGTATGATCATTGACAAAATTAAAATATTTGGATTGAAACACAGCAACAAACAGGACCCCCCCCCCCCCCCCCTCCTTCTCTATGTTTCTGCTCAGAGGATCTCAGAGCTGGAATGCTCACTGATGTAACAAATCACCGTCTCTCTGACATTCTCCTCCGCACACACACACACACACACACACACACACACACACACACACACACAGACACACTCTTTCGCAGATTCACAGGGAAAACAAAGCCTCCAGTCAGGGTAATGGGGCTCTCACGCTTAGGCCGAGACCCAGCGTCGCCAGCTCGGAGGGCAGGTGACACTCACATAGAGCGATGGACGGAGGGACGGAGGGAGGGAGAGAGGGAGAGAACAGAGCACATAGGAGAGGAGGGGAGAGAGAGTGAGAGAGACACTGACGACTAAAACACACTGGGGCTGAAATTCGATTTGGCTCCAATGATATAATGTTGCTAACTGGATTTGGCTTATTGGTGCCTGTCCAACATAAATTCCAGCTCAGCTGAGAGCGACTCCAGCTGAGGAACAACCACACTTTCACTGGGCCTTTGCTTGCATCCTGTCATTTCCAGTGGGTATGATATTTTGTATAGTATCAGAATATCTTTTAAACTTTTAAAAAGTGTGCTTTAGAGAGACAGACACATACAGTGCCCTCCAGAATTATTGTTTCTGGACTGAATATGCTTCATAACATGTCAATGCTTGTGTTTATTTTGCAGATTGAGATGCTTTAGGTCTTAATCTTTCTACAGATGTGCAGTATTACTCTGGGGGATGATGGGAAGGCACAGAACAATACAATAAAAAACTCGGGGAGCAATCAAGGAGTCATTTTTTGCTCAGACTCTTGACTTTTGATCATATTTATGCAGAAAATAAGTAAAATCATAGCAAGGAGTTGCGGATTCGTTAGAGCTCGAGGACAATAGGGTCTGGTATTCATATGAAGGTCATATGAGCTGTAGAACACCTTATCAGGTTGGTTCTTGAAATGTACTTATTTGCCTATTATTATTTTATTTTCAAAGGCTGTGCTGGATTAAGAACATGATATTTATGATGATGTATGATGTTTGCTTTGGTTCTCACATGACTCTTACTGTAAATTATATTTCAGATGGCATTAAAAATGTCTTAGTAAGTTTCTGATATGAACCAACAACCTATGACTGAGGGTATCTTCACCACTCAGGGACACTGGGTGATGCTTTAGATGAAATATCCGGTGCCAACAGTGCTCCGTTTGTTTTTCATGTTGCTGCGTATGTGTTGGGTTTAGTTTGGCTGATTGATGAGTTAATGGTGCTGGGACCACCCACAACCACCGGGTCATAACCAGCTCTGTATGTTGGATCCAAGCTCAAAGAAGCTGGGAGTAATAATAATAATAACAATAATAGGAATAATAGTAAGACTGTCTGAACAGCACAACTCAGCTGGCTCTCTCAACACTCGACTCAAGACTAATATTTAGGGGAGCCTTATCTGCACCGCAAGGTTGGGAGTGTGTGTGTGTGTGTGTGTGTGTGTGTGTGTGTGTGTGCGTGTGTGTGTGTGTGTGTGTGTGTGTGTGTGTGTGTGTGTGTGTGTGTGTGTGTGTTTATTAAGACCACCAATTGCTTATATATTGTTGTACTGTATACAAAATAAAGTGTGTGAAGCTTCAGGCCTTCACACACACACACACACACACACACACACACACACACACACATACACACACACACATACAGTACACCCATCTGTATATGTGCGAATGAATACATTTGTGTACCCACTGCATGTGTTTATATTTGAGCCGTGTGTGCAAATGTAATCATGTGTGTGTGTGCGTGTTTATGTAAATACGCTCCACCCTTCACATGCATGTGTTAAAAGGATCTTTACGTGTGTGTGTGCACAAGTGTTTGCAATTACTCAGGTTTGTGTGCACGCATGTGCTGATGGACATGTGTTTCTATCAACTACCTAATATCTACATATGGTCGGACATACACTCGTGTGTGTGTGTGTGTGTGTGTGTGTGTGTGTGTGTGTGTGTGTGTGTGTGTGTGTGTGTGTGTGTGTGTGTGTGTGTGTGTGTGTGTGTGTGTGTGTGTGTGTGGGTGTGTGTGTGTGTGTGTATGTGTATTTCCCCGACTGACCTCTTAAAGTTCTTGTGTTTGTGAGCTAGCAGGCGGTGGTCCAAACAGGCTCCCTGACTCAATAATTGCTCGTTTGCTGGTGGAACCCGGACCGCCGGCCTCAGGGAGGGTTCCACTATGTATCTGATGTTATCACTTCAGAGAAAACATCAGCTCTGCTGCGTGTGATTGAGGTTCCCCTCACACACTTCTGTGTGTATCAACGTGCATTGTGAACATATGTGAGCACCTAATGCTAAAGAGCCGACACGATGTTGCTTATCTCTCCCTCGCCCCATTTTCTAATCAATAGTACACTAAACGGCATTGTGCTTTAGGAGCACGCTATTTTTCCATTTGGACCAAGTGTTCTTTTTCCATTTGATGGATGTGCACTGTATATTAGAACAAGCTATCAAATATAGTGCCTTAATGTTTTAATGCCACTGGACTCTGCTAAGAGGCTGTAATCTACCGTATGCATCTAACCAGTGCTGGGCTCCTGACTGGAACAATGCAATACATTACTCATTACTGTTACTCATTTCTAAAGTACCATAATTGCTTTAGTTATTAGTCCCTGTGGCCAGTAATTGGTTCATCTACTCATTCATCTAGTTTTCTGTTGAATGTCCAGATTTGGGGCATGTCATCAAAACAAGCTGGATAATTTATGTCCATATATTCTCAGTCTGTGTGACTGGTTTGAAAACTGCTTCTGTCATCACTTCCCCCAAAACGATGAGCTTTCTCCTCCCAGAAGGTCAACGAGGAGTCAGAGTAGTAGGAATACACCGTGCAGGGGAAGTCCTCTGTCTACCTCTTCTTCATCACAGTACCAGGGAACCCTCACACACACAAGAATCTGCTTTGGACTTTTATGGGAAGAGACTATTCTATTGGTCCATGACAGAGGCGTGTGGGTGATTTCCCAGCTGTGTGTGTGGAGTGTGAACGGTACAGGGCCTCATACCTCAAGGGGCCGTTCTGTCATTCTGCATTCAACACGCATGATGCTGCTGGTTGAATGTCCCTGTGTTTGTACCGGTGGCTCAGGTGTGGGTGATGCTGTTGACGCCGGGCTTCATACTGTTTACGGTGCACATCATGCTGCTGTTAGGACAATATAAAATGAAATATATGCCTTTTATTTTCATATTTGCGGGAAATACACTTTAAATTCAGACTTTTTGTGATTAGTTGACTTCTTCAAAGAGCAGGAATAGTCAAAGCGTAATAATCCTCCATCTTAGATTTCAGACGAGTGTTGGCTAGGTCGGAACCATGTGGTCTGAAAATAGATTGTATGTAATCTATTTTCAGACCACATGGTTACATACATATACTGTAGATTCTTGTCCCAGTGAAAAGGAACGAGATTATATAGATGTCTAGGATTAACACATTCAGTGGAAATATGTTGAAAATGACTAAAGGAGGCAAAAGGAAATGTAAGGAAGTAACACTTGTGATAAATTGCAGTACAGCACGGCAAAAAATAAAAATAATACCTGCAATACACTGATCGTTACTTGATTTTATATATATATATATATATATATAAACATATATATATATATATATACATATGTATATGTATATATATATATATACATATGTATATGTATATATATATATATATACATATACATATATATATATATACATATGTATATGTATATGTATATATATATATATATATATATATATATATATATATATGGGATTTGCCTTTAATGTGTCCTGGTGGAGTTCTCTGCACCAATGTGCTGTAAGTATGTAGTCAGTAACCCAAAGTCCATCGATCAAAATCAATCAATTTGATTTAAACATACTCAGTTACGGCTAAACGTGAACTGATGATGTTTATATATTTTACATTTGGCCCAGCAGATGTATTCCGATCATAGATAGCATGCCCATCCAGACAATCTGACAGTAGGTAGTGGTGGTTTGCTTCAAATATGGAGTCAATGTACTTCTTCTGTCACTGTGCAATGAAGTAGCTGATTTGTGTCTATGAGCTCCATTGAAGCCTGAAGCCATGCAAACGAGCTGCGCAGAAAAATAAAACGTGTTCTATTACAAATTAATAGCCTTTTTAAGTTTTGCTATTGTATAAATCGTTCCATAGAAAACATAATTAATTGGTCTATTAAGGAAACATGGAAACTAGACTGCACGCCTGTTCAGACAGCTGTGTGATTTAATGGTGGTACAATACTTCCTGTATTTGAATTGGCCGCGTCCTCCATTCACACAAAGCCGGGCTGTTATCCATCCTGCCGACTGCTGTTCAGCCTGTTTCAGTCCACTGATACCCATCACAAGAGCAACAGCGTAGAGAAGCACAGGCTTGGAGGTCCTTCTTTTCCTATAAATCAGTGCAGACATGTGCTGGCTTCAACTGTGTACACACACACACACACACACACACACAAACAAGAATAACATGCTTACAGGCCGTGTACACTCGTCTGGCTGGCTGACCAGCAGACTGTTTAGAAGTTCATAACGGACTGTAAGCATGCAACCCAGTGAAGAGAAGTGTCTCTGAATGAAAGCACATTTGAGTTCAAATCTTTATTTAGGTAGCCGATCAAGTGTCTATAATGTGTCTTATTATAAATCGTGCGTAGTATTTTTTACATTTTGTTTGCTTGATATCAGAGGTTTTGGGACAAATGTCATCAAATCAACATGTTTCTCGATTAAAACTCTTTTCAAGAAGTCAAAGTTGTAAAATGTCATGTTTGTGTAAGTAACTCTACTTATGAAAGCACGTGCGCAACTTTTGAAAAATATAGTTAGAAGTTTGCAAATTTAGATCAGCTTCTATTCAATTAAGCTATAAGCAAACACAACTTTAAATAAAAGTTGAGCTGGATTGAGCTGGACTTTTTTTATTATTATTTTGTAGATGGGCCAAGCCAGGTCAGGTTGAGCACTGAATGTGTGCGTTCTGTATGAACCTCACAGTGCCATCACACCAGAAAAACATCAGAGAGAGGGATCGGTTCATTCCAGTGGAGCTGCCAGATCAGCAGATCTGTGTGAACCTTTTGCATTTGCAACTTGGGTGAACTTTGACGAGCAACTTCGCGACACATGAATTGTTAATTGTCAGCACTAGCAAGTTTCTTGGCAGGCGACGGTGTTGGGGATTAGCTCTGCAGGGAAAGTGTTTTTGCCCACTACCCGTACGTTTCAAGATCGAAGATGTTTATTGTCACTCTTCAGATATGAACTGTGCCCCCGCCAACACACGGCCAACCACCGGTCACATGCTGTGGCCTACCAGCCACCGAGTAGAGATGAATATACAAGACGTCAGGGAGAAATGCTGCTGGAAGACGAGGCACAGACAGAACTGGATGTGTCTGCTTTTAGATCCCCCCGAGCAAAGGGAACTTAATAGTTTAGGTTTTCAACATGCCAGTCTGATTTGTCATGAACTCCAAGTCCTTTCAGTCGGTCCAGAAAGCTAGCTGGATACATAATGAATCAGACATGCCTCAAAATGTGACTCCCACCATCCATTGAAGTGCTTCCCAGTCTAACGCTGGCGTCAATATGGCCGGTCTTTAGCGACCAGCTTCTTCGCAGCCTCCATGTATGTACAGCTGCATGTATATTGTACACAGCATAATTGTGACTATGATCTCAATAGCCGGCCTAATGTACAGACTGGAATACTCACGCTATGGACCACACACACACACACACACACACACACACACACACCATTTGGATACTTGACTAACTCAAAACTATTAGTTAATCATTTTGTGACATGCCCAGAGGGCCATGTTGTCCCCTCGCTTTAACCAAAGAGAGAGAAGAAAGAGAGAGAGCAAATGAGTACACTCTCTCCCTGAAAGCTACTCAGCGCTGCCGTGACAGACAGAAAGAACAAACGCAGGGAGGAGGAGGGGGGGGGGGGGAGTGTGAGAGAGAGAGAGACGTCAGGGACTGAGTGAAAGAACAGAAAAGGGAATGCGAGGCCGGAGAGTATGGTGCTGAGAGAAGAGACGACGAGTGTGAAAGCAGAGTGTGGTCATTATATCTGCCCTTCAGCGCTGCCCTCCTCCCAACCCCTCTCTCTCTCTCTCTCTCCTTCCCTCTCTCTTTCTTCCTCTCTCTCTCCCTCCTTCTCTCTCTCCCTCCCTCTCTCCCTCCACGTTGCCAGGCGAGACTTTGAGCGTAATATGCGGCGACAGTGTGAGACGATGAAGAATAATTCCTGTATTCAGAGCTGCCACAGCTCGCCCCTCCTCCTCTTCATCCTCCTCCTCCTCCTCATCCTCCCTCTCAACTGCACTGACAAGTCAGGCCTGGATATCATTGTATCATTTATCCCAGCCTCGCCTCTGCCACTCTGCCTCGTTTGCCCATAGGGAAGTGTGAAAAGTGTGCGTGTGTGAGAGAGAGAGAGAGAGAGAGTGAGTGTGTGTGTGTGTGTGTGTGTGTGTGTGTGTGTGTGTGTGTGTGTGTGTGTGTGTGTGTGTGTGTGTGTGTCTATGCGTGTTAGTGTCACTATGCGTTTGTGTGTATGGCGCTCCAGCTGACTGCAAATGGGCTTTTGTGGAGTTTTTTGGAGACTGCACTTAACAGCTCGCTCAAGGGAGACACACACACACACACACACACACACACACACACACACAAGGGGCTGTAAGGGCTCACAGAAAAGGAGGGCAAGTAAGAGCAGAAAGAGAGAGAGAATTATGGCGAGAAAGAAAAAGAGAGCGATGGTGAGAGTGGAAGGAAGCGCTTTTTAAAGCCCTGTTCCCGTGTCTGTTTTGGGTCGGTCGGACGACAAGAGGGCCGGAGACACACTTTGTGAGCAGTATCAGAAATGGTCTCTGGTTGAGGGCGATCCACTTCACCCAATCTGCTGCGGCGGCGGCGCGCAGCAAAACACTTGTCGCTGCTGCTTCTGTCGCTCTGCTGACTGGAGCAAGTAACGCGCCTTGATCTGTGACCCGTCACTCAAACTGCATCCAGGCCATTTCCTGCAAACTGTCGCTCCAGCTGATACGGAGACATCCATTAGTGGTTTGGACTTTGGACTATTCGGTATGAAGTTACAGGACACACGCTGGGATCTTGTACATTATATATTGGAAATTAACAATTGCACCAGAACTTTATCCTATTTTGTCTCAAAGTACAATTGTGTACACTAGTGTGATGCTCACCAATGGTTCGTGAATAAGAAGCAGGAGACTGTGTTTGACCCAAGAGCAGTTGAGTTGAACCGGTAAACCAGTTATAATCCATCAGTCAGCTCTTGTTAACGCACTAATTTGGCGAACTGATGTTGATTTTATTTACTTTTGGCTGAACCCGTGGTTTGACAAAGACTTCAGAAAGAATTCCAGGCGAGTATGAGACTGTTATCTTCCATCCATCCATTATCCTGGAACCGCTTATGCTCCTCCGGGTCGCGGGGTGCTGGAGCTGATCCCAGCTGATAATACTGGTCTTGGTCCAGCAATTTGTCAGGACAATGTCTTGTGTACGTATTGCGCAGCCTTCAAGATGATTCAACTTCTGCAGGTCCTCTCGCAGTAGTCTGCACTTAAACTATAAAACGACAATACGGTCCACATGTCCTTCATTCTAACTCAAGCTTTTACTTTCTGAAAGAAGCCTGAAGGCCTCAATGCATCAGAAAGCCCCCCCCCCCTCCTCCTCACCTTTTTAACTTTGAATTGAGGGACTGGGTCTGAAACCAGCAATCTTCGCTCTCAAAGTCTTTCTTCATACCTCACACAACTACTTCCATCATGTTTGTGTGAGTGCAGCACGATGAAGGCTATAAAGGGAAGACCACCATAGACAATACAAAGACGTGCAAAAGACACTGAATTCTTAGAGATCCGAAAGGTAGCGGGCTGCAGCCAGGAGCAGCTATGATACGGGGCTTTTTGCTCCCGTAGTAGCTATCTGTATATCTATCTATCTATTCAGAGCAGGTATAGAAACTTCTACCTCTAGACATGGTGGAATGGCGTATTGGACGACCTCCTTTCAAGCCCACTGACCTCTGTTGGATTCGTCAGTGTCAGATAAGCCAAAGATAACATATTGCAGGTTGTGTAAGAACCTGTTCAGACCTGACATCCTCCTGCATCGTGTGTGATCTCATCATAAGTGAGCATCGCCAAGTAAAGGTGCGAACAAACCCCCGGACGCATTGAGGACGCGTTGGGATCCGATCCCTCAGACCACGTTCGGAGGTGGTCACATTCTTTGATCGGTGTGTACGTATATGTGTCCGAGGCCGAGGCTGAGGTCTTCTGCGTAAGAGGGAAGTATTCAGGTTGACCACGTCTGAAAATGTGGGGAAGCCCATCGAGATATATTATGTCAAACATCTCGGCCAGTTTGGTTTGCCTGGAACATGGCAAGGAATAGACCCAGTCTCTATTGTTTGGATTACTTATTTTCAATTTTTAGGCAGACTTGGCTCAAGACGTGCACTGCTGTCTCCCGTCGGTTAAAAACAAGAACGCATTTGTTCTGTCCAATCAGTGATGAAGCTTGTAGAGACAGGAAGTGAGGAAGTGGCCACTCGAGACGCAAGTGGAGATGAATGTACTTGTGTTTGGATTCATGATGGATGACATTTTTGAGAAAGAAAAAAAACTCAAGGCTTGAGAAGCTCTTTAAAGCATTAAACACATTTTAATCAAAAGACAAAAACATTATTTTTCTCATCTTTTATGAATTGACAAACCACCCAAAGTTAGTACTGTCATCTGTGTACATGTTGCAAAAGAGATGAGATTAAGTGAATGAAGCCTCAGAGGGAGGTCACATTCTCAAAGGAAACATTTTTTGGGGGATACAGATTTTTGTGAAGGGGTTCTTTCACACATCAATTATACAGAAACTTGGTAATCTAGCAAACTGCCTCATAATCTACTTATAATCTAATAAGAGGGACAGGTCGTGAATACTGGAACAAAGATCACTTATCAGGCGGCAGCTAACTCGGTCAACACACAGAGTGTCGGCAAAGTGTTTGTCTTCACACACCAGGTCACACTTTAAACAGATAATGTGTTTCTGGGGTGCATACACACATGTATACACACACACTCCTCTCACACCCATCATACTGACTCATGTATACACATATATCAGACACACACTATCTCCCCTAACATGACCCTGCATGCGGGTGTGTGTGTGTATCAATAAAATATGGTGGCATGAATAAGTGATAAGATACATAATGGAGAGGCAGACGAGCTGAGCTGAGCCAGGCCAGCTTTCCACAACACTGGAACTTCCTGTCAACAGAATGTCCAACCAAGGACGTGTCCTCCTTCTAAGAAAGGGGTTGGAGAGAAGCGAAGAGGAGGAGATAGCGTGACGAAGGTTAGCACATTGGGTAGTGGGTAGGATCAAGAGCTCTCTCTTGCTGTCTCAGCAACTGGCAACTAGCCCTAGCTGAGTAATATTCATAAAGCTAAATGCTAAACAACTGTTAGCTGTGTAAATATCGATATTCGATCTCTCCTAGAAAGTGGAGACCAGGCGAGAGGGCGGTGACAAAACACTGCAGTCAAGTCAAACCGTTGCCAGAAGTCTTCATAGAATATACAGGAAGTCATTGTAAATGTGGACATGTGTGTGTATCTTTATTCTCTTTCTGTCTGCCTTGTTTTGATGCTCGTGAGAAAACCAATAGGCATTCTAATCTTCACATCTTTATGATACACTGACTCCTCTGATACAGTGCTTTGGAGTGCATTAACAGCTCTATTGTGGTAGAAAGTTCCCAACCGCTCTTACTAGACATTGGCTTTGTCTTTCTAGTGTGAAACAGGATGAGACCTTTTCCACACATTAGCACATTTTACAGGCTGCTGCCCCTCTGAGGCTCTTCAACACAGTCCTCTCCATCATATCCTCTCTTCCACGGGTGGAAGGTGGGCCGCATTGATTTTAAGTTAAAGTCCAACTCTGTGCAAACTACGTGTATCAATCAAATGCGACCTAAACTGGCTGAACCACAGGCCGAGAATGGAAAAAGATATGTGTGTAGCCACATAGCCGCCATGATTATAGCACATTGAAAACCATTAGAGCTGACATATGAAAAGCATCTGGTTCATGTTGATGCTATAGAGATAATGGTATCTATCTGTTCCACTCCACGGTCCTCGAATGCAAGCAATAGCAATACAAGGATGTGTTATAACGAAATGAGCTGAACTCAGCTAATGACGAGCACTGGCAGTAATGTGAGAGGACAAGAAAGCAAGAGCTTCCTACATGTACATTGGTCGCTTTTTCAAGCCGAGTTGGTTTGTGTGAGTTGTGATTTCCGTCTAAGAGATGAGAACGTTTAAAAACCCAGAGCACCTTTGGATTGGTTGATGAGGTGGATTACAACTGATCTTCTGTGCGTGATAAACTAGTGAATGAGGTTTGTAATATTGGAGTGAGTGGATGAAAATAAAAGGTATGCATTTTATAATGCATCTACTTATTAGATATTATCTACTACGAGATTGCGTACGACTAAGAACTGCAGTGGTTATACATATTTAATAACCATGTTTTATAGTTTTCATGACCAGAGCAGCAACAGTGTTATATCCTAGCTATTACATGTTTAATCTGCATTCTCCGATTTTAGGGTTTTCAGGGGGTCCTAGGTGTTAATTAGGATATGACCTTCATGTGTTCTTCTTTTATTTTATTTTATTCTTTTTTCTTTCTTTGCAGCAAATATAATTGATAAAGATTGGAGGGGAATGTAATTGCCCCAAAAATATTACCATAAATCAAATAGAGAGATAAATGATTATATAATCAATTAATATTTAATCATATTTAATATTGTAAACATATCGCTACAAACCTATTTAAAAAGAAAACCCTCAAGCATGGACTTTCTGTACATTCGTTGTCTAATGTCTCCTCACAGTAATTCATTCTTCTGCGAGTTGGTAGTGTGTGTGTGTGTGTGTGTGTGTGTGTGTGTGTGTGTGTGTGTGTGTGTGTGTGTGTGTGTGTGTGTGTGTGTGTGACAGACTATACATCCTCGCAGGTCGTTTGCATTCTCCTGTTGTTTTGAATGAAGACCTTTCGACCTCTGCTGTCTTGACCCGCATCTAAATTGTTCAAAGAAAGTGTGTGTGCGTCACATGAAGGCAGATAAAGGAAATCATCATGCTACTTAAAGCTCAAACCCATGTACCCAACAACAAACGTTCTGTTTACTCAAACCTAGCATTATAGATCGTCCCTTTCGAATGCAGCTTTTCTACCCTATATAAAGGCAATCCACGTGTAATGGAGGCTCCTTTGTATCCGCTTCTCTTCCACAAGCAGCTTTTCTAAGGACTCTTCTCCTTCTTAGAGACCAGCTGAACCTTTTCCCTTCTGACCCTTCGCTGACTGTGTGTGCGTATGTGTGCACGTTGCGTGTTTGTGTGTCTCTCAAGGTTAACCTGCACACAAGTACCCATGGTACACTGGTGTTGTGCTCGATGGAGCCTCATTCTTCCTCTTACCAGCTCTGGAGTTGTAGACACAAGTTTGCTTTCATGTGCCGCTGTTCTGATTTCACACTTGCTCCAGGAGAGGCAGGCCACTGTGTGAGAGTTTGTGAGTCAATGTGTGTGTTTGATGTCTGTGTGTGGCTACATTTAGACAGCAAAATCAGACCACTAGTTACATTTCATCAAAGCCGCATCAGGTTCAGTCATCTGACTCTGATGGGAATGTTTACATCCGTTCTACAGTGTTGGAGAAGGAATGCTATCAGCTAATGTTAGCTTCTGGCCTGATGTACACAGCCAAGGTTAGGAGACAGCATGAGAGCCTCCTGGCCCTGTTCAACACACACCATCAATATTGTGTCATTGGTAGCAGCAGATCTAGTCAACGTAGCCAGAATGAGCCAAACTGAGGAAGAATATATACTGCTTTGAAACAAATACACTCTTTTCAATTATTCTTGCCTGCTTATATATTAATATATATATTCAAATGTATATATATATATTTTTCTTTTATTAATTTTGGCAAAGTTGAAGATTATTTTTCCCAACCATCTCTAAACCATGTGTTCCAAGTGGGACACACAGGAGTAAATACAAAAGCATACTAGAGTATTTTTTACCACTGGTCTGTGATAGCATCGATAACATTAACAGACACACACACACACACACACACACACACACACACACACACACACACACTGTTCAGCAGCAGCCTTATCTTGCCTTAGCTTGACGTGGTTTTGGGGCTGGTCAAGGTACGTGATGTGATGAAGAGCGGCAGCCTCCTGACACAGTCATGTCATCAGTTTCCTCAGCGGACACCAACACCAGCCACCTCTTTCAGCTGAGAACAGCCTCCTGTCCAAAACCATCGACAGGGGGGTCCCAAGATGCTTGTCAAAGGACATCAAACCGTGTGTGTGTGTGTGTGTGTGTGTGTGTGTGTGTGTGTGTGTTCAGGATATTTCAGTAGTCTACAGAGTGAGATCTGATCTCTACCATAGGCAGTTTGCTCATGAAATGCTTATACAAGTAGAACTATTTGAATGTGATCACATAATCGTCATACTTATCAAACCATTCAGGGCCCTGTGGCCTGTGTGGAAGCTTTGGTTTTTGTCATGTTTCTCCATGTATTTAGTCAGGTGTTTCTTGTTGCTGCATGGACAGCAGTGTAAAAGCGTACCAGAGTGAGGCTCATGGAATACACTGCGCTCACAGTGCGCTGCTCTGCATCATCTAGACAACAATAAGATTCGTTGGACATTTTTCACAGTTATGAGGCAAGTCATGTGACCGGCCGGGAGCATATTTATCAACGAAATATATTTTAATTTGAGCCCAATGAAATGATTGGCTTATATTGGCTTATATCCAGACACCAGAATTTCTCTCTTTTTTTGTCAGAGCTATTTAATTTATTGATTACTGTCGGGGTGTAAAGAGAATTCAACAAATACAATGTTTTTGCTGAAGATTACCAACCCTAGCTTTATCTATACAGGTCCTTATCTTTAGAAAGTCCTCAAATGATCAGATTTTCAGGTAAATTACATGTGGTTAGTGTTATGTTTGCTGAATATACTATAATATTATATTCGGGCGGGTGTGGCTCTCTGGGCCCGTGAGCAGCAGTCGCCCATAAAGGCAGCTCCACGCAGCCTAGTGGTGAGGCGGCTGTCAGTCTGCTCTGAGTAAGTAGCCAGTCGAGTCCTGGGTCAGCACTAGGTTTTCATTAGAGGCCTAATTCAAAGCGGCCCACGTAGAGTGTCAGGAGTGTCCCGGCCTGTTGTTGGCACCCCTTATAACACACTCTAATGAGCAGCCGATGGGAGCGCTGTGGTCAGCTGTGTGTTTGGAGCTGGTGGAGCTTACACGGTCAGGGGAGGCGAAGAGAAAGTCCCCGCTCAGGGGCCTGAACCGGCCCCATGAATCACTTACTTTCTTTTTCATTTGTTTCTTAATCACGTAACCTGTTGAGTGTCATGATTCATGGGACTAGCTGCCTGCTGAGGTTTACCCTGTGGACTTGAAGCGTGAAGCCGGCCTTCTCTGTGGACTCACAGTGTGTGAGCTGGACACCGTTGCTGTGTTTATGAGACGCCTACAGCATCTCTCTGCCTCTGTGATCACTCGGTAGAGAAGTAGACGAGGGCATCATCTGTGTTGATGAATTCAGGACTAACCTTTAGTCAAAATATTTCCTGTCGACGGAGCAAATGTGAACCAATACAAAAATGCATCGAGCTTGATCCAGGCTGGTCCCAGGTGCCGGAGCAGCGCGCCGCATGAAAGCGGTGTCAACATGCAGCACGTGGCTCCATTTGAACGCTGCACATGCACATGCCCTTTATCCTGATATACCGTCTGTGGTGTGAGTGTCTCCAGCCGCATTAATGTGAGCTGTCCTTTACACAGGAGGGTGTGTTAAGCCTGGCTTTTCACAGTCCATCAAGATGATCTCCAGTGGATGTTAATGAGCTTTCCCACTAATGTGGACTCAGGCGTCCAACTGGCCAGCTTTCTAAGGATTGTGCAGAGCAAGGGCTCACATAGTGATGCCGACATGCTTTCATGTGTAAAACATCTGTAAGTCCTTATTATTAATGGTATTTTTGTACATATATACGTATTGTTGGTGTGGTTAAACTCAGTATCTTAAGTAATAACATGCCAGTGTTATTGATTGATTGACATAAGTAAGAAAAAAGAAACTATATTTGTAACGTGACACTGACAACCTGGAGGCGTTTAAGAAGTGTTTCTTTGAGTTTAGTTCCCACAGAGCCCTTCAAAGACCAGACCACGTCATGCTGTTGGCCCCGTTGGGTGAAGCAGCGGTTCCTCTTGAGGCGGAGCCTCGTCAGTCATAACGCCCGTATCTTCTGCCTCCATGGGACGGGCAGCACAAGGCAGAAAGGTGCTCTGGATGTTCACTTGTGTGCATCCCACCTGAATGAGGGAAACCATGTTAATGCAGCGTGTTATCGAGTGTCCAGACGTGGCATTGCCATGAGCACAACCATCCTCACTGCCGGCAGAGACACACCTGTCATGTAGCACCGCTGCCATCCTCCATGACTAAAAGAAAAGGAAGCTCTTAAATTGGCACCTGACATTTATAACCCACTTTGCGTTAGCTGCGTAAAAAAGAAAAAGATGTTATTTTACTGAACGCTTTAAATGTCGACCAATGTGTCATCAGTAGTAGTTATGTACACCTGGGATTAGGAGAATTGCATCTGCTAGCCATGTACACAATTAGCCTCCAGGAGTTTACTGTAGACTGACTAGTATTTTACATAAGCTTTAAAAGTCTTCTGGAAAACATGGAAACGTGGAAAGGTCTTTTTGGCGTAGGGCCGCTGCTTCTGCCCCGACGGCCCCTCTGTCACACACTGAGGGGCTCCAATGAATGCCATATTTCTGTTTCATTTCTATTTCTTTAATCATTGTTTTTGTTCTCTGTAAAAACCTGACGAGAGCAGCGACTAAATCTACTTGAGGATGCTCATGAGCGGTTGGTGGGTTCATTTAATAAAATTGCGCTACCAGACAAATTCCATCCAACACCAATTTGTATGTGAACCATTCCTGACATAGGCCAGCGTGCACACACGTCTGTGTAAGTGTGTGTGTGAGACTGTTGGGGGTTGGAATGTGACGTGAGAGCACTAATCAGAGCCAGCTGGGGCCAACGGTGAGATTAAAGTTAAAACACAAAAACAATCAGCTGGGATAAGTATACTATCGCTATGGGTTACTACCCCCATCTCAGAGTGAGAGAGAGAGAGAGAGGATGGATAGGCGGATGGATGAGACTCTACCCAGCATTGCTGGCACAGACCCTCTGATTTAGAGCTCCTTTGTTTTCTCTTTGATCCCTTCCTCTCAGTGGTGAGTCTCGTCTCACCACAACATGCACATGACACACACCAACACACTGCCAGTTAGGGCCACAGGACGGTGTGTGTGTGTGTGTGTGTGTGTGTGTGTGTGTGTGTGTGTGTGTGTGTGTGTGTGTGTGTGTGTGTGTGTGTGTGTGTGTGTGTGTGTGTGTGATTTTTGGCAAGACAAAATTAATTTAAATTTAAATATCTGCATTTGAGAGAGACAAATTAACTCACAAAGAAAGAGAAAACCCAGGTCAGACCCAAGGTTTAGGCATTTAATTATGATATGCGACTGTGGCTCAGTGATTAGCCCGTCTTTCAATCAGAGGATCGCTGGTTCGAGCCCCGGCTCCGTGAGTCCATGTCGATGTGTCCTTGAGCAAAACACTTAACCCTGAATTGCTCCCCGTTGCCGTGTCTACGGTGTATAGAGCAAAGATGTTTTGCTCTATACAGCAAATGAAATGTGATGTAATGTAATATGCCAAAAATAAATACATAACCAATCTTAACCCAAGGTCCACTTACACGCGTTTTCCCCAGCTTTCAACCGTGCCTCATGGTCTTCCTCGTGGATGGAGTGTGCTTAGTTTCCATGGAGATGTTCTCAGTTGTCTCATAAAGGTCGGGACTTGTGTCACAAACCCATCGCCAGAATAAAACGTGGGCATGTAAGTTTCTCCAAATCACGGATGTGTTGAAACGCTACATTTCTGAACCAGAAATACGTTCCATATCAGCATTTCTACATATTTGTATATTGCCATTATATTGTTTTATTGTCTCGAAACTGCATTCTCAGTTATGTTTAGGTTTAGCCAACAAAACTACCTGGTTACATTTGGTAAAAGATCATGTTTTGGCTTTATATAAATGTGGTTTAACAAGGGACACTAACACCGGACTCCTGGATGAAAGTCCTGTGTTTGACCCATCATCCATCATCCTCTTTACGAGTTCTCCTATTAAATGTAATCCAAATGAAAATATGTTTACTCAAAATGTAATTGGCAATGCGGACTAGGTTGAGGCTAGAGTTCCAGATTCCAGTTTCATACAACATAGGTCTCGTTTTCTCTAGTTTTGTCTCCTGTCTGAATCATATACAATAATATTGTTTTTCATCAAATGAATCGCTCAACCTGTCAGTTGAATCACAATGCACAGACTAACTTCCTGGCTCAGGTCTAACCTGCTGTACTTGCTGTAGATTTAACGCTGTACTAAACTGGACCTAACCCTTAGCCCTGCCCCAAACCTAGTCCGGTCAAGTGTACGGATTGCACAAGCTACACAAATCATTCATTTAGTTCAGCATTTAGCATTTACCTAAAACATAAATGTTCTTCATGCACTGTAGCTACTGTTGGGAGTAACCAAACGGATTGGAATAATGAAAGAAAGTATGAATATAAGACCCAAATTAATTTAATGTTGAGCTATAAAATGATTATGTGACACTGTGTTCTTATTTATTTCAGTTACAACTGCAGTATTTGTTGTGTTTTGCATTTAAGGTTAGATTTAGCCTGCGTTGGTATGAAAATGAAAGTGTGTATGCTGCAGTGTGTGTGTGTGTGTGTGTGTGTGTGTGTGTGTGTGTGTGTGTGTGTGTGTGTGTGTGTGTGTGTGTGTGTGTGTGTGAGTATAAAAGGATTACGGCCTGTTCACAGCCGAGGATGCAGACTGCATTGTTTCTGGTAATTTCCTCTGTATGTCCGATTGGCTGATGAGGTATTAACTTTTTGTTGTTACATGTGTCTTGGTCGGATTGTGCGAGGACGCGTGTCCAAGAACAGCCACGTTCTCCCCCTCGTTCAACACGGTGCCAAGAATCCATCCAAAAAAGCTCCTTTGTTATCTCCACCTGTGGCATCCGGTGCTGTTTTACTGATAGCTTTTCCGACTCCGTATCTTGGGTCGACCTGTACTTTCTTTTGAAGTCTGGCCGCTGGTATTGTCACAGAAAACAGCTCCTGTCCCAGAGTCTACGGCAACAACAGAATGACTTCCAAGATTAGGCTGCACACTCGACGATAAGCTTTCTAGGTCACATTTCATATCCATGACCTAAAATGGTCAAAATGCTATTTGAGAGGTTTTCACTTGAGAAAAATAAAGCATTGCAAAAAACACCTAATGCAATATCCAAATAGTCACATTTAAGCTGCTGTTATCAGCTTTAATATTTCAAATACATATCATTTTTGACATTGAAAATATAATTTCTCAAGATAAGCCTCCTTATATTAGCACAAAATATCCATCGGCCGGCCCAAATCAGCCATCCCAAGCCTATATCAGTCAAACACTACAGTAGTTTCCATTTCTTTATTGGCCTCTGTCCAGAACCGCATTATCTGCACATCACGTTGGACAAAACCACCTTCTAAATAAGCATATTACTTTACCTAGTGACATCAGCCCCAGAGGAAAAGATCCCCAACATTAGAGTGCTGGGGGATTGTGTCGGGGGCGTGAGAGGTTAAGACTTGTTGAATAGCTGGTGGGCGTCACACAATGAGGTGGATTAGGCCGCACTAGAAAAGGCCTTTAGGGCTTTACTGGGGTGTTCAGCAGCTTATAGCGCCTACAATAACACGGCAACAGAGCAGATCGAGCTGGCAAAAAGGCTAGCTGGGAGGGCAAGTGGCTGGCAGAGACTGTCAGTGGAGCAGGAAGCAAGGAAGCTGCGCTGTAAGAAACAAGACGAGTCACGTTTTACTGATTGACAGGAAGAATACAGCTCAAGAAAGTTACTAATGTAAAGAAAGAAGCAGCATTTTGCTGGAGATCCCCGGCCCTCCCACAGGACCCCGGGTGTCACGTCGGCATTGAGGCGAGGAGCTGGAGAGCAGGAGCGGAGCTGTGGAGGAGGAGAGGTGTGGCTCAGGCTCATGGCTCCAGCACTTGTCTCTGCTTGCCTGGAGCTGTGGCTGGAAAAATGATATCATTGCTGATGACCCATATTCTTACAGATAAAACCCTGGCACTGTATGTGCGTGAGTAAAGAAATTGGGTTTTGAAGAAGCAAAATCACCACTGGAGATTCCACTTGAGCAGAAGTCTGCACATTTCTGTGTGTCGGTCAGCTCATTGATGTTTCCATACATGTCCAGATGTGTGATATATGTGAGGTGTGACACTTTGTTCTACTGTGCCATTGCAGTTGCTGGTATGTTGTAACATATCATCATCCTGGGTTTCACAATGCATAAGCATGCTGAAGGAACAACAATAAAGCAGCTGCCCTGTCTAGAGTTACAGTAACAGGCCCATCACTGCGGTCTTTTATAGGTTTATAATCCGGACTCATTAAAATGTGTGGAATTTGCTGGTTAAAACAGTATTTGCAACTATTAGCAACCTCATCCAATAAAGCACCAGTATAAGTGGCTTTCCACATCCACACATTATCTGAACCCAGAGCAGTGTGAACTGGCCTGGGATTACTGCAGCATGTCTGCCTGTGTAGTGCTGGGGAATTAAACAGGAGGGGGCAGGCGGCGGGCCGGGTTAACACCGCAGTGTGGCACATTGCGTGTTAGCCGGGATAATAACAGTGTGGTTTGTATTAGGTTTCCCTTGGCTAAAGTAAGAAGCTCCCACTTCCTGCATGCCCTACGTGACAAAGACAGTCTCCATATTGGCCTCTGAACATCTGCAGGACGTATTAAACACACGCTGCGGTTTTATGTCAGTGCAGTATGAGTTTGAAAAGACTCTTAGGCTAATTAGACCTCCTGTTCATCTCAAGGTCACTGATTTGCTCTGCAGTTGGTTTCTGACAGGCAGCAGTGTACAGTTCAACATCATCTCAAACAGAAGAAAGAACGCATAGCCTGATATTCTGGCCCAGTTCAAACTGCTGTTTAATGATGCCAGAAAGAAACTGAAGCTCATTGCAGCGCATATCAAAGAGCATGTCAGCTTTTATTTTTATTCTGTACACTTGTTATTAATATAAGTGCAGACTATCATGTCTGCATTTCTTTTTGGGGATCTACATAATTTACCAGTGCATTTCCTGTTGGTTTACTTTGTGACGCAAACAGCGTTTTTCTACAGTTTATTTGGCAATGTTTCATGTTGTACAATACTTGCTTACACTACGCACTAAATTATGGCATCTGATAAGACGCCATAACTCATGGATCTGTACGCAAACTCATCGATTTAACAGTGCCTAAAACCACATGTCGACCCACGACAGAGGTCCGACACAGGACTTTCACCCAGGAAACCGCTGCCTGTGTCCCCTGTGAAATCTCATGAAGGGGCAGGAGAGCGTGAAGTACAACCAAGCGCTAAATAAGACATTTTTAGGTGGACAAAATGTTACCATAAACTTTCATGTGAGACGGGAAAAGTTGTATGACAAAACACTGAAAACTCTATTTGACTAGCTGAACATCGGGCTTTTTTGAAGAAACTGGAGATTGAGACCAGAAACTCATGTTTACAATGTTTACTGAGGGAATAAATCAAGAGAGAAGTAGAGGCTTTATCTCATAGACTTTTATACAATCAAACTTATTTTTGCAATCAGAGGAGTCGCCCCCTGATGGCCATTATTAAGAACACAAGTTTAAGGCACGTCCATATTGGCTTCACGTTTCAGAACCGGAGCCGGCCCCCTGTGTGGTAGCAGTAACCACGTACACTTTCCTTCTCGTGTACGAGCATTATCATTTCCTGCTCTCAATTTGTTGACGACAGTCACACTGACGCTCGCTCACAGGGCGTCAACCACGGGCAGCAGAGCACATTAAATACAGCCCGGGACCTGATGGACGTCACAACGCACTACATGCATCACATTCCTAATATTACGCGCACGGCATTCTGTCCAGATATCGTCGGATATGGTTTATAGCATGTAATAACCATAACCGGTTCCTTATGCGGAGATCCTCAGCAAAGCAACTTGGTCTCCCTGGTCCGAAGGGCTGTGTAGCAATGTGAGCATGTCAGAGAAATGCTCTGTGTCAGACAGAGAATGTTGGGAGAAGTTTGGTTGTGTCCCAGAATAACCGCCGCTGTGCTGATGCTGTGGCTTAATCCCACAGCTGTGGACTTCCTCTGCTAATAACAAGGATGCAAGTGCATATCGGATGAGTAATTCACGGTAAAGCCATAAGAAGGGATTCCTACTTTCTGGTAATGATGCTGTACAAGGGTTAGTGTCCTACGCACCTTTGGCTGCTATGCACAATTTGACACTTTGCGTAATTTAAAATAATCTCATATTTCCTGTCATGTTTTGAAATTGCTTTCATGTTCCCATGCATGCTGTGGGTTATAGGATCATCCCGGTTTACATGACTGTGCATGTTTTCTGACGTGGGTCGGGTCAAGTTTCAGAAAGATCTCTAAAACCTTCAGTTTTTACAGTGAACAGTTATGCCTTGTGCAGTTGGCCTTGAGTCGACCTTAAAATATTGTTTGCTTCTTAATAGCTGTCCTTTATTTTATCAAAAAGTAGGACTGGGCCTTTTGAATACGGGGGCTAATACACCATGCTTTATTGATCCCAAAACAGTCTGTTTTGCCTTTTTTGATACGTACTTTGACTAACTTTGTTTTCCTAAATCCTTTTTCCCATAATTGAACAAAACATGCTACTCAAACAGTGTTTAAAGACATCTTTACACAATCAGCCATTAAAGAAACATGGCAAAATAAAATCATGCGAAATTGGTAAAGATGTTACTTCAATCAGGAGGTAATCTAAGAATATGCAAAGAAGACCTAAGAGAGCATTCAAAGACCATTTTAGGTGCTTCGAACTTTATAAATACTTGATGCTATGAACGCATTTAATTTCATACTGAAAAAGGTATTTAGGCTTGACAGCCAGCCCTCGTGATCTGTTTCTGTCAGGATGAGGACACAGAGTACGTGTCAGAAGACAAACTGTGCATGTGGACATTTGACCCGGACAGTTGCGTTGTCTGATTAGCTTAGCTCTTGTGGTTGAAAACAGATCACCTGATGACTCTGAGTCAACATGCTCTCTCTCTCTCTCTCTCTCTCTCTCTCCCTCTCAGAGCTGCAGAGGGAGGGCAGCATCGAGACCCTCAGTAACAGCTCGGGCTCCACCAGCGGAAGCATCCCGCGCAACTTCGAGGGCTACCGCTCCCCCCTGCCCACCAACGAGGGCCAGCCGCTCAGCCTCTTCCCGACCAACTTCCCCTAGACTCCCAGGAAGGACCCCCGCCGCCCGCCCGCCCGCCTCCCCCATATCTGTCCACACAGCATCTCACCGACAGGCAGCCAACCAAACCATGTCTCGGGTTTGTGTTTCTCTGGGGTGTGTTTTGTGTTGTTACTTCCTCTTTCGGCTGCTCACACATCAGTGGGATCCAGCTCCAGCCAGTATTAGCATTGTATTTCTTTTAGGAAGCTGCCAATGCTTCTGTAGTTTGTATAGACTTCCAATTATTTTAAAATGTAATGAAACTATTTAGTGTTCAAATTGCATTCATATCTGGATGAAAACACTGAGGAGAAATGTGTTTTAGACTCATGAAAGCTAATTTCTTTTAAGCTTAACAGCTATTTTAATTGTTGCCGAGCTGTTTTCCAAATATATAAAGTTCAGATAAAATGTAGTTTCATCACAGAGTATTTTGATACAGCGGTCAGGGAGGAACTTCCTTTATTTTCCATATCCGATTTTTAATAACATGCCAGTATCAGCCCAGCAAATCTATCGTGTTCTGCTTTTAACCTGCTGTCTTAAATCAGCCGCCAGCTGACACACATTGTTGGAGACCAGCCGTCCTCTCCGCTCCACAGCTGATGTTTCCTCAGCCCGGCCGCCATCCTTCTGTGTGTGTGTGTGTGTGTGTGTGTGTGTGTGTGTGTGTGTGTGTGTGTGTGAAGTTTTACGGTGTGCCTATTGTCTGAATGAGCCGGCAGAGAGGGAGAAGTGGGTTCCAGTCGGTGGCATGTCGCAGCTCCTTTTCCATCCGCGTGTGAGCTGCTGCTCTCATGGCCTCTCCCCAAATGTTTCTGATTAAATTTGTCCCTCTCATGCCTTTGATTATCATATAATTACATTTGACAAAAGATGCAGTAATGAGATGACACTATTACTACGTTGCTGAAGTCACTTAGATGTTAACCGTAATTGAGGCATTTCTGACATCATTTAGACATCTTTCCCGACTCGGCCTTCCCGGATACATTTTCATTGAGTCGAGTAATGGAGGCCATCATGCTGTATTTTGTTCATTGGCAAGTTTTAACCAAAATCTTTTAGTTATAGATCTCTAAATAAATGCATTATACTTAAATATGCTAGCTTTGCCGGAAGCAAAGAAGATTGATTTTGATAATCAGAACTTCCTCTATTCCACACACTTTGCCTGTTAGTTTGTCCTCAGCAGACTGTTTGTCTTGGTGAAAACTGAAATGCACTATTTACAGAGACCCATTAGAGACATTTTTAAATGATAATAGTCTCACATGTCTGTGTGCTGTTGGACTGGCTGCATGCCATGAGGGCCTGTTGCTCTTCCACTGAATGAGGGCATGCATCTCCGTGTTCTAATTCAGGGCAAATGCTTGTTGTTGACATACGATTTAATTTGTGAAATACTTATTTGACTTTTCCCAGCAGACATGCAAGAAAATAAAAATATAATAAAACACAAGGAAATCAAACTGTCTGTCTCTTTTCTCAGTGTGATTCAGATTTCAACCATGGCGGTGACCATCAGCACATAGTACCGCTGGTAATTAGTACCATATTTTTTAACAGGCAGTAAAAGGCTGTTAAAGGGACTTTTTATGGGCAACTCTGGCTCTTTGTTCTGAGAGAGAAACGAGAGGCCATATTTGGTCCTCTACTAATCAGCACAAAACTTAAAATCCCAAAACTCAGAGATTTAGAAAAAAATAAGCAAATTAAATAAATAATTTCTTGTACACTTTATTTCATCTACGTAATCGATGTGTTTATAAACTACTGGTCATCAAATTAAAAAGAAGTTCTTGACCAGCTATGGAACATATACCAAGCTTTATGAGACGACCAAAAATATTTTGCAGACAAAAATGTAATCTTTTACAATATATGTAAGCCAACAGAATACAAAACTGAACCATTATGAAATGTGTTTATTCAAGATTTATTCATGAATAAAGTAGAAAGAGGCTCAAGCTGACAGGATGTTTCTTCATCCAGAGGAAAAGCTCGGCACGATGCAACAAGCACAAGAGAAACAACGCAGCTTTTTACGACTTTTTATTGATTCAGATATTATTATTGTAATAAACATTTTACAATGACTTTTGAAACTTTAAAGAAACCATGATGTTCATGGTCATTGACAAGGATAATGCACAGTAAAATCCTGAAAGCTGATACACATAATATCAGTTTAAAATGAATTAGAACATCTGTTCATTTGAAACGAGACATCGTAATGCACTGGTAGATCCTGGGCACAGTCAGCTGTCTATTGATTTCAAGAAGACTTTGTAAAATACTGAACTTCACATGTCGCATTCTAGCAGTAACTCAGAAAGATGTGTCCCATTAGCGTCGCTTTGACAAACAGTAAATCCCTCCTCACTGATTCAAGTCGCTAAGAGAAGCAGCTCCCTGAAACGTAAATGGCGGGAACTTGTCGTAGTCGACTTTCTGCTGGAGATGTGCGCTGGAACCGGATGTCGAGTCCCGACTCGTGAACTTTGAACAGGAAAGTGAACTGAAGGATATCACTCATCTCAAGGCTAATTGAGTACAATAAAAACTGTGACAGTCCCATTCATTCTCCTGTATTTAGCATGGGGTCACTACAGGTAATTAGCATTAGCTTGGTTAGCATGAACATCTGAACTGGAAACATCTGACTGGAACAAAGCACGCTAAAGTGTATCGTAAACGCTGTGATGCTAGCAGTTTAGCATCCACACTGTTGACTGATAGCAGGCTCCGTTCACATGTACTATGATAAAAGATGACGGGCTCCATGTTGACAGTTTCTAAATGATCATGAACTTAATATAGTGGAACCATTGTAATCATTCGTTTAAAGTCTAGCCTGGTTGGTGCATCATTTCCCATTTACAGACTTTTCAAGATAAAGTATCCAGACCTCCTGCTAGCCACTTCTCTCAAAAGCGACCAACAGAACTTTATTTTTTTAATAAAGTGCTGATGCATATAATTGTGTCGCTTGCTCATCGGATCCAAACTCACTGTGGTGATTCACATCCTGACTTATCTTCTGTCTGCTGAGAGCAGCAATGCAGATATGTCCAAATGCAAAATAGCAGGCACTTTGCTTGAAACAGTTATTTGTGTTTCCTAACAGCAAATTACATTTAGTTATGACATGGTTTTGACCATAATAAATACAAAATAAAATATAAAACCTGTATTGTATGTCTCTACTTCCAACATGTGACTTTAGATTCCTTTGTGACGTTAACCATAAAAATCATGCTGGCCGGTAATCAGAAATCATGCAATTAAAAAATATTCAAAGTATGATTTCCTTTTCACAATCCAAAATAGGGAGTAATTTTACTATATTCTTGAGCATTTATTGTATATATTTCATTGAATTGTGCACATGGGAAATCAGTTGATTGTATGCTTAATAATGCATAATGTTATTTGTTATAGCATTAACTATAATGTAGAGGTGTCTGATAAAATGTAGATTGAAATCTATTGTGAATTGTGTTATATTTTAATGTATAAATGCTGATTAATACATATTATTTGAAATATGTAAAAAAAAATGTCATTTTCAAAGTCTAAGTTATTTTTGTTCCCAGAATTATTAAAATATGGACAAGACAGATGCTGATGCATGGAGGCTTTTGCAGCTCAACATAACAGACACTGAGTAATTCACCGTGTGTGACTCACCTGGTGGCTCCTGCATGTTTTACATCACCGTCATGTTTTACAAAACCTGCTCAGAAACACGGAGCTCCGGGCCTCTGTTTGGTTTGGACCTCTCACACATTTGATACAAAAAATAATAATGAACTGTTATACTAAAACATGTTGTACAATCAAGTTAATTTTGAGTGCAATAAATAATATTACATTTTATGAGGAACCTAATTGAACGTAGTTATTTAGAATAACTATTTCATTCAGAGAGTGAAATGATTTTTGATAATGAGTTGATGATTAGATCATATTTGGTTAATACCAAGTGATGGATCCTGATCCGCCATCAGACATAGATCAAAGTAGGAAGACTTCAGTATTTGAACTCATTAAAGTATACCTAAAATCACAAACCTGGTTCATATACAGACTTTACTCGCATCAGGGTAATTTGCTGTTCCTTCCTCACTGCAGGTGGAGGTGTGTGAACAGAGAGGGCTCCCTGAGGACCGGCACCGGGCAGACGGCCCGACACGAGGCCGGAGGTGTGCTCGCTGATCGGAGCTCAGCAGGTTGGAAGGGCAGAAGATCTGAATCTTATTTTCTGGATCAGCTTCAGTTTCATCCTTAAAGAAACACATGAATCAGTTTGCATTCTCTGCGCATGCTCTATAGCGTTCTGACGTTTACAAGGCAGTTCATAAAACAGTCACCTGAGCAGAGGAGCAGAGGAAGCAGGGATCCACTTACCTGAATTCAGTTTCCTACATTTCAGGCTCACTTCATTCCAATTAGCCCACATTAATTCATAGTGTGAGAAGAGATGTGTCAGCTGAGCATTTCAGGTCTGACCCCTCATCTCTCAGGCAACTCACTTACTGACCGCGACGGCGTCCCATGACATGATGACACATTTGGAGATGTTTTATTAATAATGTTTTAATTCTTAATGCCGCAAATAATTAGATCGTTAAATATTAATGTCAATGTTTCGGTCATCTTTAATCGCAACTTAATTTGAAACGTAACGTTCCCCTTTTTTAAAAGTAATTTCACTTCTCCGTGTTTAGAATTAGTCATGTTGTGAAATAATAATAACAATAATCAAACACTAAAATGTGACGTATCAAGTATCAAAACTGGGAGAAGTGAGAAGTTGTGTTTATTTTGTGCGTGTCGTTCCGAATGTCCGATCCCCGGTGGTGTGGTGGGACGCAGCGGGCCGAGGAGCCTCTCCCTCCGGCCTGCAGGTATCTTCCTCCCGCTGATGGGGTCCAGTGTCCCCGCGCTGCAGCCTCTAATGCAATGTATCCACGCTGTCAACACATCCGCAAACACACACACACACACACACAGGATTATTTAGCTGCTATTTAAGTGTCTCAACGAACATGGGATAGTGCAAAATATGATATTAAAAAGCCGATGCTTTTAATATTATTAAGAACGATTTGAGAGCTTCTCCTGAACAAAGAGGTTTACACATTTCATTTGATGGCGCAAATAACCCGCACGTTCAGCGTCAAGGTAAAATGCACAGAAAGTCCATCATGAAGGATTTATAAGGGTTCAGTTTGATCAATTAATTGTCATCAATTTTCAAAATTAAAGGATTTTTGCGAATCCCCAAGAAAACTATCCCTCAAATAAATGTATTTACAGAGGTGGTGAAACACAGACATGCAACAATCTATTTTCATATTCTGCACATGTAAAAACCTATTTTCCAAAAAAGTCGTTTGTGCATAGGCATTTTGTGTTTTTGCAGAAATATGTTTCCTTTCCGTACCGGTTGATCATGTTTTAGGACCGAACACATTCACAGAGGCCGCTTATAACCGGGATGCATTCCGGAGCAGGTATTTTTAATGAGGTGACTCAATGGGATCGATTTGTTTTAATGTGATTAAAATGTGATGCACGGACAGAAGAAAATAATATATATATTCTAATGTCTCTATTGATGATTTCAAAAGGGGGGGGGGGGGTATAGTAATGCTGCTGGGAAATGGAGGTAGTAATGACAGTCGGTGAAGTCAGTGATATATTTGGAGACGCGCGTCACATCCAGTGATCACGTTTGGCATATTATCACTGAGATGTGCGCGTGCAAGCCGGCAGTGCGTCATGCACTCCTGTGGCCATATAAGCTTCCATTCTGATTTACCTCAAGAGTCCCCGAGTCTCCTCAGTACAATAACCTATTCGACACAATTTCATCATAATTAAAATACCAATAATACAATAATTGGAGAGAGTATTTAAAGCCTTGCATCGTAAAGAGCTGGAAAGTAAATCCAATGGAGACTTTCTTTGTGGGACTAAAGCAGCCTGAACTCTCACTGCGGTAACGCCTGCATGTGACATCTCTGTCACTCCTCCCCTGGGTCCCTATAGCGCCCCCACCTGGTGGCCCACCTGTCAGCCACACACACTGCGGCTGCAGGCTGCAGTTGGAGCAGAATAGGAGGGTCAAACTGGCTGAGGAAGAGCTGCATGTGAGGTTGTAGTTCATGATTGAGTTTGTCATGAAGTCATGTCCAGTAAAAACATGTTGGTTTTATGGAAGAGCTGGGATGCATCAGGTATTACCCTGGTTCCAAATAATATGATAGTGTGTGTGTGTGTGTGTGTGTGTGTGTGTGTGTGTGTGTGTGTGTGTGTGTGTGTGTGTGTGTGTGTGTGTGTGTGTGTGTGTGTTAAGGAAAGATTCTGCTTTTTTTTTGTTTCATTTAGCAATGTGGAGGAGCTGCAGGAGGAGGAAGAGAAGGAGAAAGGAGGAGGAGAAGAAAGGAGGAGGAGGAGAAGAAGAAGAAAGGAGGAGGAGGAGGAGAAGGAGGAGGAGGAGGAGGAGGAGGAGGCCGCTAGTCGCCGGGTTTCCATGTGACAAGGGGAAATATGAGGGACTTTGACAGGTCTTAAACGGTCTGGCGCCAAGGCCTCAGTCTAGCCGCTAAATATAGCCGGAGAGATGATGCAGGAAGATGGGAGGAGAAGATGGAGAGATAAAAGGAAGAAAGGAACAATGTCGAAGGGAGGGAGGAAATAACAATACTTGATTATAGACGAATATGGCGCAAAACTGCTCCGTTATGTTGTAATTAGAGCGTCTCTGGCCGGATCGTTGACACATGGGCCAAATCACCGGGACGGAAGACCGGTTTTCACGCACGTTTTCACATCTGCTGCTCTGGTTTATATTGAGCGGACGGATCAAGGACACAGCAGCTCGAGTCAACTTCCTACTGTATGGAAAGCATCACGCAAGCATTTAATTCACTTCATTGGCCCTCAACCCCAGATAGCAGGCTGACAGGTAGCATCAAATATACCAAACCTGCTTGTTTTGACACATTTCTGGTTATCAGATAATACATTTTGTGTCAAAATCGTAAATTATCTAAACGTGGGAAAAAATCTGGGGACAGAAAACTTGAGAACACAGTTCTGTCTTGAGATGTCTCCTCACTTCACTTTGCGCATCTTGTACCATTCACGATGATTGCTTCTCCTACACACACACACACACACACACACACACACACACACACACACACACACACACACACACACACACACACACACACACACACACACACACACACACACACACACACACACACACACACACAGCGCATGTGCTAACCGGCCCGCATAGATCCAGTCCTCTGGCTTAATGACTTTTAAATCATGGAGGTTTCTGTGTATTGACGGCCCAGAACAAATAAATGGGGACTAATTTGCAAAAGCATTTGTTGATACAATTATCCAGTTGAGTATTCCGGCAGAATAACCGTTATCCACCTCCATATGTTACTAATCGTTTTCTTCTTTTTTCCTGTTCCAAGTGAAGCTCGGAACGCGCTCCCACGTCTCTGCTGTCGTTCCATAAATCTGAAGGTGCAGCATTCCAAACAAGTCAGCTGTCCGGCCAAATTATAGCAGACACATACACACACACACACACACACACACACACACACACACACACACACACACACACACACACACACACACACACACACACACACACACACACACACACACACACTGTGAGCGATATGTGCCACACATTGCTTGATGATTTCACATTTTTCTCACGTGAAGTTTATGCTCAATGGCTGTTAAAATACACTTTTCTTTTTCTCTCTCTCTTTTTTGCTCCACATTTTCAGTGAGCTCCTCCGCGTGTGAACCAGTTGGTGCTCCGGGGACTTGTGTCTGATCTGATGGGCTTTACTGCTCCCGGCCTCAGCTTCTAGAGCTGCTGCTGTCAGGCTGCTGATATGTGCGCGTGTCCGTATCAATCTGATGGAAAGGAGCAACAAGTGTGTAACATAGCGGAGATGTGCAAACACTGCATGCCGCTTACCACTAACATGATGTGTCTGACACACACGTGCAGGCCCAGGAAGCTTCCTGGACTTTTATTTTAGTCTCATTTTGCTTCCTTTGCTTCCTTTACAGTCCAGTGGGAAAGATGTGCATGAGTTATATGTATTAATAACACATATAATATTCACAATATGTCATCGGAAGCCGCTCAGTTCCAAAGGGTTAATAGGAAATCCCGTTCAGAGGGATTGTCACTTTTTGTTCCAGTCGTTGTGTTGTGCTGCCTGTGGCCCCACAACACGGCCCTCCTGCCCGGAGAGAGCAGCTGCTCATCCACAAAGATCTTAAGAAATAAATAAATAAATCAATTCACATCTGACACCGGGCCATGGCCGAGGCAGGACAGTGGAGCGGAGCCGCAGATGAGGCGCTGAGGGGCCGGAGGGGCGCGCGCGTGCACGACCTCCGGGTAAATATAAATATAAAGAGACAAGAGATTGTTCTCGTGGCGGCGCATCGGCCAACTGGCGCCGAGCGGCTCTCTAACTAACTGAGTCCAAGTTAATCAGGAGCTGCGGCGCGGGTTTTTTTTTTTCTTCTTCTTCTTCTTCTTCTTCTTCTTCTTCTTCTTCTTCTTCTTCTTCTTCTTTCTAAAGGAGCTCAGCAGAGCGCAGTGCAGAGAGGCGGGAGGTGGAGGGGCCCGGGGCTCCCGGAACCCCGCACTGTCCCGTTTCACCAAATACAACCTGTCTGAGATTACGCGCTGCTCGGCCCTGCGCGGAGACTCTAAATCACCTCATTGCTGGAGATGTTTCATACAACAACAAGAAAACAAGTCCCCACAGCATTTAACAGCAGTGTAAAGTTAGGGATAATACAACTGCACTGATAATAACAACACGTATCCTCCTTTTTTTTAAAGAAAAGAAACTCTAACAATACCGAGTCTCCAAATAACGCAACTTTATTTGCGTCAAAACAAGGAAGTTTGTAGAAGTGAGCACTCACCGCTTCTCTTCTCTGAATTTTTCTCTCAAAATTCACTCATCACCATCATCATCATCATTCATCTGGTTTCCTCTCTTCCTCCGCGCAGCATCTGGTTTGTCTTTTCCAGCCGCGTCTCTTTTATACGCCGCCGCCGCGTCCCCGTCAGCCCGGCCGGGAGAGACGCGCAGATACACGGCTCTCGCCCGGGGAAGCCGGGCTGCGTGAGCCTGGAGCTAACGCGCATAGACCGGCTAGTGTGCAGGCAAATCCAGCATAAGCGTCAAAACAGCCGATAACACGGAATAACTACCAGGCGGTTATTATAGAGAGCAGCGGCTCTTTGAAATAAATCTCCCCGGAATGCAGAGCGCGAGCTGCGGGTCGCGGATTGAGCTTCACGGTATGAGTGGTTCTAACAGACAATGTAACGTGGAGGACCTGAGCGGGTCCTCTGTGTGGAGGTGAGTATTAAAACAGGCTCTGTGGACGGGCTGCTTTCTCCGGAGGCGACGTTGTAAAAACGCAAGCCGAGAAAGACGATGCCTCCGCCGGCCAAGAACTGAGAGCTGACCCGGAGTTTGGCTTGGAAATGGGGGTGGGATTTCCCGATCTTTCCTGTCATTGGTTAATATTTTATTCTGTTGACATGTTTTCTTACTGCTAATGCTTCCGACACCTTCTGGCCCCCCTCCCCTCCCCCTCATCTGACCGGAGCTGTCAGAACCACGCCTATAGGGGCCCACAATTGGTCCAGAAAGCGTAAAATCAGCAATCAAAGGGGCTTGGTTCATTAGTGTTGGGGATGGAGGCAGGAAAGACATGTGAGATAGTCACAGATCTGCAGTGAACGAGGCCACATCTCTCCAGTCAGTGTGGGATGACTGAAGCAGGGAAGCAGCTCATTTCTCAGAGAGGCACACAGCGCAGCCGGGCTCTGCCTTCACCGCCGCGCTAGAGGGACTCGGCGCAGGAGCCAACGGAGCAGCACATCACAGCTTGGGACTCTTTTCTCCGCCCGATAACGCGCCGAACTGTTGGTTCTGTGGCACCGCTTTACACAAAGTAACTGCTCGCGAAGCGCGGACCTATCCTCTGGCTCCGGGTTTCGGGGGAATTACCACTAAAATATCCATTATTTCACTTCGCTTTTTTGTGGATGCACCGATGAGAGATCCAGTTTTCACAGGGACTGCAATGGCTTATCACCCTTTCCACGCACACCGGGCGACCGACTTCCCCATGTCCGCCTTTCTAGCGGCGGCGCAGCCGTCCTTCTTCCCGGCGCTCAGCCTGCCTCCCGGGGCGCTCACCAAGACTCTCCCGGACCACGGCCTGGCCGGGGCAGCGGAGGCTGGGCTCCACCCGGCCCTGAGCCACCATCAGGCGGCTCATCTCCGCAGCATGAAGAGTCTGGAGCCCGAGGAGGAAGTGGACGACGACCCCAAAGTTACACTGGAAGCCAAGGATCTTTGGGACCAATTTCATAAACTCGGGACGGAGATGGTTATTACCAAATCCGGGAGGTAAGAATTCGCCAATGGATATACCGAGACTACATTATGTCCTTTTAAAAACGGCCGTTTATCTTTATTAATGCAGGGAATGAGCCACAGCCGCTAAAAGGCATTTATTCACGTTGTGCGTGTGAGTCAGGCCTTTGCTGTTGACTTTTTGTTCCCCCTCACGATTATTAACCTGTTAAACAATTAATACAAATATGATTTGTTTTAAAGCTGTGGAGAATAATGCACGAACATGCCATGTTTACCTCGCTTTACACACTAAACATATTGTTTTAAATGAAGGTCCAACCCCATAACTGTTTATATTTAGCATTTAAACCGGCTTCATTTTTTTCCAAATAAGTACAAAATATATAAAAACGTAAATTCATTTTGAAAATATGTTCTAGATATTTTAAGGCTTATCACAGTACATATTTGTGATATTTTGCGGGCAAATGGGACATGGGCTTTTATTGGTGCATTCTGGTGAGGCTGCAGCCTCTGGGTTTCATAAACAGGCTGTCACTAGCGGTGTGGTCATACATGTACTCTCAGATTTGTAGTGTGGGGTTTGGACAACACACGCGCGCGCACACACACACACACACACACACACACACACACACACACACACACACACACACACACACACACAGAGAGAGAGAGAGAGACACACACACACACACACACGCGATGGTTTTGCTGGAGAATAATAGTTACAATATTTGCTCCGGTCGGAGCGGCGTGTAGTTGTGCGTCCGCAGCGCGTCTTTAGTCCGGTGGTCCGAGTCCTGAGGGTCCTGGTGGAGTCCCGGCGTGCTGACTGACTCCCCGTGTGTGTTTCTCCTCCTCAGGAGGATGTTCCCTCCCTTCAAAGTACGAATAAACGGACTCGATAAAAAGGCCAAATACATCCTGCTGATGGACATCGTGGCGGCGGACGACTGCCGCTACAAGTTCCACAACTCCCGCTGGATGGTGGCGGGGAAGGCCGACCCGGAGATGCCCAAGAGGATGTACATCCACCCGGACAGCCCGGCCACCGGCGAGCAGTGGATGGCGAAGCCTGTTGCGTTCCACAAGCTCAAGCTGACCAACAACATTTCAGACAAGCACGGATTTGTAAGTACTGGGAGTTTTTATTGTCGCCTGGACAGAGACATTTTTTAAATTTTTTTTGTTGTTGTTGCATAATGCTGCATGAGGTGTTTTTAGGATTAAAAAAAAAATCTGATTACATTTGTATGAAGCATATGGGGAAAGTGGGTCGTTGTAGCAGCGCAATAATAACAATACAGCAGGGGAAATGGAAAATAAATGAAAACACATGAATCCAGATGAAACTACTGCGGGCAAACCGGGAAGTACGAGCGTATCCGTCTAAATGTAAAATCACAACGTCACCAACTCGATAATCTCAGAGGTAGAAACGCGACATTTATGCCGCTGAACGCCTTCACGTCCAAAGCTGTTGACACTTTGTCGCCACTTGACTTCAGTGCCGCTGACATGCGGAGCTTATGTTGCACACAGCTCTGCACATCCAGGAGGACCAGCAGCGTGTAGTCCTGCAGCAGGAGGCCGTCTCTCTGCAGCCTCTCACGGCCTGGACACGGCTGCGTTTTGGCTTGTGTTTGTAATACATAAATAAAAACACCAGTAGCTGGGATTAGAGAGAAATTACGTGAAAATGGGTGTGAATGACTATCAGTATAGTCCATAATATGCATAGTATATTATATTATATTATAGTATAATATAATATATATTAGATGCATGTTGTTGTGTGTTTTATCCTAAATAGGACCCCGTAGTGAACCACGTATTACACCTTATTATACCAGTTTAGAAATATGCAAAACAATAAAATAAGGAGCAACAGGAGCAAATGACAAATGTCTGAGAAACTGCTTTTGACTGCAGGAAGAGAGCAGCTTCCGACTGGAAACAAATTCAGCATTTACATGTCAGGCTCAATCATTTGCACTGGCTTGAAGGCAGGATTTCTGTCCACGTATTATTATTATTATTTATATATATATATTTATATATATATATATATATATAATATATATATATTATCTGAATTAACACGTTATGTTATGTGATTGCCGCTTTGTGTGTGTGTCTTTTTATCGTGGGGTGATTTTTAAATTACCTTTTACCTTTATTATTAAGACGCATGTTCGGTGTATGGAGGTGTACGGTGTGTTAAACCCCCGCAGCCCGCCTCGAGGCTCCGTGTCTGCGGGCCTTGAGAGAGAGCGAGGTGTTGCTTTGGTTCCGATCAACTGGATCAAATCACCTCTTTTTTTAAATAGTTTTTTATTGTCTCTTCGCTGTGATTCTGAGCCCTCGTGACAGCATGGGTGGCCTGCTCGGGCTGTCCTCTAACCCCGCACTAATTACAGACAAGCCTGCTCTCAGTCATTATAACGGCATCAATAACAACGCGCTGAGGATCCGCGTCCACATATTCATGTGCAGTTTGAGTGCAGAGGGAGAAACCAGACTCCCGTTATATTCACGTCAAAGCTCTGTGTTTTCGTGTGTGTTGGTCCAGACCATCTTGAACTCTATGCACAAGTACCAGCCGCGGTTCCACATCGTGCGGGCCAACGACATCCTGAAGCTCCCCTACAGCACCTTCCGGACCTACGTGTTCCCGGAGACCGAGTTCGTGGCCGTGACGGCCTACCAGAACGACAAGGTGAGTCCTGTCCTGCTCTCATATGCTGCTGTGCTTTGCATAATAAATGTGCTCCGCGCTCCCCTCCCCCCGAAGACTTAATCTGATTTTGTAGGTCGCCTAATTTCCCTGCAGAGGACTCCCATGGCCCACTTGATTTATTCATTTATTTTGGGCCTGGACTCGTGGGTGGAGCAAATCTTTCTGACAGACTATTCTATCTGCTAATAATGGGCTATAAATTGACCATTAGCCTGAGCGGAAGTATACAAATTAGGCGATTAAATGGAGAGTGTATTGTGTTCTCTTGTAATGCAGCGGACATGCACGACACGTGCTCTGTCTTTATTTGAATTGTTGTCGTCCCAAAAAAAGGACACTAGCTTGTTTTATTACGGCCTCCAGCATTTTTGGATTGAGGTTTGAATATGTTCAGCCTATTATTAGCCCCTTTTGTTGACTCGTGGTGGTGGGGGGAGGGGAGGGGGGGTCTTGTAAAAGTTTATAGCAAAGAGTCATCATCGATTACAGGCTGGTCAGACCGCAGCAGCGGACAGACACTCTCTCACATGGAAGACGCCTGGAGCGTCGTGTCCGAGGGCCACAGGGCCTCCAGGAGCGACAAAGCTCCCCGTAGGAGCCACGAGGCCCTTTGCCGGCTGCGCGCCCCTATATGGAGCCACACCGGCCTCTTCCACATCAGGACATATCGCAGAGAAGCAGTGATCCAAACCGCATTATTAATTATTGATATGATAGTCATCTGTTCAAGTATTGTTCCCTCTGCCCTTTTTTTCTCCTCCTTCTGGGGGAACGGAGGCTTGTGTGGCCCCATAGAGGAATATTTCGTGGCAAAATTTCTCTCCGGGGGCCGATGAGAATAACACCCCGTCATTACGCTTTTATTAATAATGCAAATCCGAGGCCTCGTGGCTCCGGTCCAACGCGCTGGTTTCCGTGTTGTTTATCCAAATGCAGTGTGACTGTTAGTGTACTTCCGGTTCCATCCCTCCGACATCTATTCTCACTTTTGTCATTCTTATTATTTTTGACAGATAACACAGCTGAAGATTGACAACAACCCGTTTGCCAAAGGATTCAGAGACACGGGGAACGGGAGGAGAGAGAAAAGGTAATGGCCGCTCCCCGCTTACACCTGCGTGTGTGTGTGTGTGTGTGTGTGTGTGTGTGTGTGTGTGTGTGTGTGTGTGTGTGTGTGTGTGCGCGCGTGCATGTGTGCGTGTGTGTGTGTGTGTGTGTGTGTGTGTGTGTGTGTGTGTGTTCCCAAGGTTATGGTGTCACCGCGTTAGGATATGAATGAGTTCATGAATGAGTCTCGTATCCTCTCTGCTCTGCAGAAAGCAGCTCACCATGCCGTCGCTGCGCATGTTTGAGGACCAGTGCAAGGCGGACCGGGACGGCGCGGACTCGGACGCCTCGTCCAGCGAGCCTCCGACCGGCAGGGACGCCGCGCACTCCCCGCTGGGAGCCGACAGCAGCCCGCTGAGGTTCAGCAGGACCAGTCGAGGTGAGACACGTTGTTGTTGTTGTTGTCGTTGTTGTTGTTGTTGTTGTTGTTGTTTTCTTCGGCCCAGCCGGTATTTAAACGTTGCTGATCAACTACAACTATTAAGAATTAAAAATGTATTAGTTTAATTTAAATTGTGTGAAATTGGCTAAAATATGTGTGTGACCTGGACATTATTAGCAGCGTGAGAAAATAAATAATTGTGGTGCAGAAAAATAATGAGTGTGTTAATCCGTGCGGGAATGTGCGATTGCGCGAATTTAGATGCGTTCACGTACACCCATAACAATAGGATACTTTAAAACAAATGGATCACAGTCATTTGTACCGTTGTAACGGTTAAAAGCTCTCACAATGGACACCTGTCAACCAATCAGGACAGGCCAACTGAGATCACCCACTGCACCGACTTTGTTTCATGAAATTCCAATAAACAGGCCTAATTTAATTTACAACAAGTTTATGATGCATGGACAGATAATGTTCGGCAGCTAAATACATTAGCACCTAAGAACAGTGAATGTAAATTGTAAAATAAACTTAAACTTTGACTGAAATGTGCTAATATATTCACATAAACATTGAAATGCTCTAATTGAGATCATACATTGTGTAAAACGTGCATTGGGGTCAAAGACATTTTACTTTAATTTTAATTAAAATCTGGTTTGGGTTTTTATTTGGTCCCAAACTATTGTATTTTTTTGGTCCCAAACTATTGTCATATACATATAATGTATATGACAATACTGGCTAAAGTATTTGTTAGTGGGCCAGGTCAAATTGGTAGATGTGTGCATAATCAAAAGCTTTACACAATTAATACGAAGGCTATTTTACATTGCTCTTAAAATTTAAATTAGCATTTGGTCCAAAAATGTGCAGACTGGCTCATGTTGCCCTTCTAGTGTGGCAACATAATGTCCTCCAACCCAAACGGGTCATGGGGTCGGTTTGTGGCGGCTGGTCAGCGCTCTGCTTACGCCTCTTTCCAACCTGATTCCTGTTCTAGATGAGAAAACGTGCTCTGACAGCGAGCAGGAGCTGGAGCATCACGACGAGCACTGCACCGCCTCCAACAGCCCGGGACCTGAGCCCGTGTCCCCCTACAGCTCCAGGTGTGAGGAGCGCATCAGGGACAGGCCGAGCACAGACAAGAAGGAGGACTCCTTGTTCAGTATAAGGCACCTTGAGAAGGACAAAGCGGACAGCCGGTACAAGAAGGACACCGCGGACCTGTTGACAAAGGACTCGGACGCCGGAGGCATTAGTGCCACTAAGGAGACCTTCTCCCCTCTCATGGTTCAGACCGAGAGCCCCTCACACTTCAGCCCAGGCCACTTACAAAGTCTGGCTCTGTCTGGTCTGCACAGTCAGCAGTTCTTTAACCCTCTGGGCGCCGGATCACCACTGTTGTTTCACCCCGGGCAGTTTGCCATGGGCCCCGGAGCCTTTTCTGCTATGGGCATGGGGCATCTACTGGCCTCTGTGTCTGGAGCAGGTGCTTTGGAAAACGCCGGCCTCTCCGCCCAGGGAGCGGGAGGAAGCCCCAACCCCTTCCCCTTCCATCTGTCTCAGCACATGCTCGCCTCTCAGGTAAGGAAGTCCTCCATTCAGAACATTATTTACTTTGCTGTGCACCTGTTGGATGAGCTGACGTCAGCGCCACAGGAAAGCTGGAGCTGTGTGTTGAGAGTCTTTTATTTAGTAGGGAACATGTGCACCATCAGAGATGCTAAATGGTATGCTGCATAAAAACAAGTAGGACTTTTTGAAAGTATTATCATTAGCACATGAGGATTTAATGAAGAAAAAAAACAGTAATCAAAGTATTTGATTGAAACTGAAACAATTTGTAAAATATATTTTACACCCAGAATAGACATTTCTTGCTTTTACTTAAGTGATATCCAAATTCTGTTTGGAAAAAATCAGAAGAAATTGACCAGTTTTTGCTGCTTTGATTATTTGACAGCTTGGCTGGAAAGAGTGGCGTGTAGATGTAACTCAAAGTCTTTCCTCTTGTCTATTCAGGGCATCCCCATGCCTCCGTTCGGCGGCCTGTTCCCGTACCCATACACCTACATGGCGGCGGCTGCTGCGGCGGCCTCGGCCCTGCCAGCCACCAGCGCCTCCAGCCCGCTCTCCAGGAACCCCTTCCTGACCACGTCCCGTCCCCGGCTCCGCTTCAACCCCTACCAGCTCCCTGTGTCGCTGTCTCAGAGCCTGCTCACCGCCGGCCTGCAGGGCAGCCTGAACCCCGGCTCCGAATCCTCCAAACCGGGCAGCAGGGAGACCAGCCCGGCACCGGAGCACCACAGCAACCATAAGACAGGAGGGTCAAGTGGGAGGGGGGCCTCTCCCAAAACCTCTGTGAAGGACTCAGTGAATGAGCTGCAAAGCATCCAGAGGCTGGTGAGCGGCCTGGAGAGCCAGCGGGAGCCCTCCCCACGCGCAGACTCTCCCAAGTGATGAACACTCTGTTTGGGATGAAGACTTGGCTTGAATACCAGAGGACTATAAGTGCATTTGTCCTGTTCAGCACATTAGGGAGACTGGGATGAGGTTTGACCGATATGGGTCCAGTGAAGGCTGATAACTGGTATTTTTTGGAACAAAGCAGCAGATAGACAAAAATGTTGCCCATATAATTCAATTTCATCTTTTTTAAATCCATAAGTATTAAGGGTCTTACCTGTTAGAGAGGGTGGAAAGCCTGTCAGACACCAGACACTCACTTTCCCCCTGAATCCAAGTGTGAAGGCAGGCTCACCCAAAATAACATTATACAAAAACAATGAATTATATATAAATATGCAACACATTTTAGACAATGAAATACTAAAAAATACAAATAAACGTCAAGAGACTTAACGATTCCACTACACAAGTGTAGGCACTGAAACGTTTCCGTGTCCAGCATCAGAGGGTCAGTACCGGCCCCATGTACCGGCTCCATGTCTCGGTCCCACCGGCCTGAGAGACGCCGCTCCGCGGCCCGAGCGGCGCGGCGCGGCCGGTGTTCGGTTCACTTGAAGCGGCTGAGTCCCGGCTGGTTTCGACAGGCAGGTCTCAAGCTGCATCCAAAAACCTTTCCTTCTTGTTTTTTTCCTTCTTTTTCCAGGCCTGACTATTTCATAAGGCTTGGAAGGTGAACGCTCTGCGAGAGGAGGAAAGAACCGCTTTTCATTTCATGGCAGTAAAAAAAAAGATTTCTGAACTATTTATGTAATTAAAGATAAAAACAAATCCTGTAAATAAAGCTAAGATCCAAGAATATGCAATTGGTATTAATTTATTCAAGGCTGTATATTAGCGTGTATATATTTCGAATTGAACTTGTTACTTTTTTTTCTTTCTCTCCTCCGCTCCCCCATTTTACATGAACGTATCCTGTAAATGAAAAGCTATTTAGCGCTTGTTGGTTTGAAAACGTGTTTATGAAGCATCGCTGGTTTTAGGTGACGTGTGTGCCATGTTTCAGTCTGCATCCACCGACAAAGACAAGGAGGACAGAAAGAGCTCCACATGGATTCAAAAACACCTCAGGTTATTTCACTCCAGCCAGGAGGCATTCAAAGCAATTCCTCCTTCGTGCGCATCATTCATATCTATTCCAAAATATATTTAAAGAAGAAAGTATCTTGTTTATGGTTGTCCGGGTTTTTTTTTTTTGATTGTCTCACAATTTCAATAAAAAAAATCGTTGTGCTGAAAGCTTGAGGCGTACCCTTATTATTATTATTATTATTATGATTATCATCATTATTACTATTATTATTATTATTATTCATATAATCATGTTTCATTATTGTTATCATCTCATTAGAGCAAAACAGCTGTACACATTTATCGAGCGTTTTTATAAAATAAGTCATCTCTGGTTTGACAACACACACATTGTGCACAGACACACGCACACACACGCACACACACACACACACACGCACACACACGCACGCACGCACACACACACACATTGTGCACGCACACACACGCACGCGCGCACACATTGTGCACACACACACGCGGGACAGGAGCGCCCCCTGTCGGTCATGTGTTTCGCAAGAAAAATGTGTTTTGTTTAATTTGCTCAGAACATGTTTTGGTGTTTTAATCCACGTCATTCAAATACATTTAAAATCAGATGATGAAATTAATTAATACATTTTTGAGGTGACATTTGTTGCTATACATGTTTCATAAAATCTCCAGCTGCGAATATTACATTGTCTCTCACTGTACCGACTTTAATTGAGCATCAAAGAGACCACTTTTCTTCTTGCTACTATTTTATTATTTAATAAATTGGTTCGCAGCAACAGGTCTGTGGCTGTCATGTTGTATTTATGAAATATGTGTCCTGCTGCTCGGCCGTTCAGTCTATTTACAGCCCGTCCATCAGCATTTCCTTTAGTATTGTGTGGCCGTCTGTATTTTTAGAAATAGTCGAGTAATGTAAGTATTTATAGGAAGAGCTTTCTCTGCTCACACATCCTCTGGAGCCGGAGCGTCACCGGAATATGGAGGTCTGGGCCCGTAAACATGAAATACATGGAATATTGTGTCGTTTTTACGAGATAAACGATGTCACGTGTTTTAACAAGTATCACGACGAGAACACACGTCCGTGTGTGTAGAGAGAGAGAGAGAGAGAGAGAGAGACAGAGAGACAGAGAGAGAGAGAGCTGTGCGTGTGATGCTGTGTGTGTGTGTCTCGGTTTAAAGGGTTAAGCAGGGGGAGTTTAGGGAGCAGACAGCCTTTTGTCCGGGACCCGGCGCCTGTCGCCTGCCTGCCGGCCACAGCTTCCACACCGCCCCGCTTCCTAATTAGAGAGCCTCCTCCTCCTCCTCCTCCTCCTCCTCCTCCTCCCCTGCTTCTGCATTTTCTTTTCTTTCTCCAGCGATAATCACAAAACTCTCATTCTATTACGGGGGCCATTGTTTCCACTCTGTTATCTTCAATTAACAGAGAGAGCGACTCGACCTCGCACTCTGAGAGAGAAAAGTATTTGTCTAAATCAATCAGTCAATGAGTGATCAATAGGCTCCTGTGGAGACCCCGTGGATCATAACTAATGACTGCTGACGGCATGGGGTAAAAAGGCCGAGATTATTCACAACTTTTTGAAATGATCAGTGTAGGCCTGTTGTTGTTGGAGCCAACAGGAGCGAGACAACAACAAGTGTTGGTCTGTGCACGTCCACAGACCAACAACACCTTTCCTCTGTGTCTTCTTGTCGCAGGTCTGCAGCTCCATTAGTCACAAAGCCCCACATTACACACACATATCCCCATGCATTTTCATTGTTCTCCTCTCAAAAATAGCCATTAATCGGGTATAATAGTTTTTTTCACTTATTGGGATGAAATTAGTGCCCTCCACCTCAAAGCAATTTGATTATCAAAATATGTATTTGTTATAACATCAGAACCTACGGCTTTTAAATTCAAATTTTTCAGAGGTGGACATTTCTAATTTTTTCACAGACACTTTTTTTTTAGTCAGGTGTTTTTTTAAAGTTGGCAACGTTCATTAAGAAAAGGTGGTGCAGGAAAGCAAATGTGCAAAGTGAGGTTTATTCTTAACAAAGAATGCAAAAAAATACTGTTTAATCACGCTATACTTTTAGCATTTTATAATAATAAAATAATGTTAATGTTCCTCTTAATACACTTGACACCCAAGCTCCACTATAATATATGCTGTTTCCACTTTTAAAGACTGCACAGATTTTTTTAATTAGTTTTAGTTTTAGTAACATATAATTTAAGAAAACTATATACATAAATCTAATACATTGTTTCCTATATTGGTCCTGGTCTCCTTTTGTAATAATGGCAACTCTCTGATGCCTTATCATATTATTCACATGATAGAGTATGTGAATAGGACAAACTGGGCTATGTACACATCTGTGATGTCACATGAATATACAAATAGGAATATCACCATTAATACAAATGAAAAACGAAAATGGAAATCTCTAATATTTATTCACATCACACTTAAAATGGTGAAAAATACTGAAATGTGTTCTTCAAGGCCTTGGTGATCTCAGGTAAAACATATTTATTATTTACACACACACACACACACACACACACACACACATATATATATATATATATATATATATATATATAGAGAGAGAGAGAGAGAGAGAGAGAGAGAGAGAGAGAGAGAGAGAGAGAGAGAGAGATATGTGTGTGTATATGATTTATATTTTTTCCTGTGAAAGTAATATAGTTTTAAATATTGAAAACGGAATTATGCAATGAGTCATTTGAATGAAGAGAGGATAAGTTTCCGAGGGTGAACTGACGTGAAAGGGATTTGGAAGGATACTATACACAAAGTGTAGGAAACAGAAAGAGAGGTAATATATTTATTAATTAACACAAGATTAATTAATATAGTTTATTCTTTTTCTAAGATAAAGTTTAAAAAAGGCTTAAACTTGTTTCTTATTGCATGTTTCCAGATGAAGGTAAATCAGGTCCTGTTCTACAGACTACAGTTTGGTGGCAGTAGGACCCTAAATTGCAATCCAACAAAAATGGAAAGGAGAAGATTTGACCCAATGCATCATGGGATACATCTGGCCCTCGGTTGGCTTCATGAAAGGACTACTGGCAACAACTCCATAACAATCATGGAAGAAGGGCTGTCATTGTCCAAACAAGTTGTTAGTTGACTACACAATTGTGTCAATGAATCACAGTTGATTCTGCAGGCAGATCTGTAAAAATACACAAAAGTACCACTTGTGTTTACGAGAGATGTGTTTATAGTTCTCCCGGAGATAAGTCATTTAGCATTAAGAAAGCATAAAAAACAACAAATTGAAGAAATCTTAGTTGGCCACACAATACTTTGGTTGTACGAACAGCGATCTCCATGTCAACAGACAGCTTTTTGTTGGACCCATCCATCAACCGCCCCGTGGGTGTAATGGGATTACATCCGATTACATTTTGTGGAATATGTATAAATCACAGCGCGTTATTTTTCATAGGTATATCTTGAATGCTGGATGAGGGCAGCCTGTTGAGAGATAATCTCAAAAGGTTTAAAGTAAGTTTCAGTCGGATACATCTGTACCACGGCCTGTGGTACATTACTGCTTCATTCTAACCCCTCACCTGTTGAAGCTGTGATTTGATCTGGATCAAGCAGTCATAACAGACATTACGTGATTATCATGTATTACTAACTTTATGTGTGGAAATAGCAATGGTATATGTTTTCTTCAAGGAGCATTCTGCAGAATGAGTACTTTTACATTTGGTACCGTAAGTATATTTTAAAGCTTGTACTTTTGTTCTTTCACTTCAATGCAGGACTTTTACTTGTAACAGAGTATTTTACAGATCTCAGAACGTTTACTTAAGTAACAGATCTGAGTAGTTCCTTCCACTGTTGGGCTCAAGTAAACAAAGTATTCTCCGACTTTGGTTTTACTGTATCGATGGCCTCCACAGAGGTAATAAATGGGGAAAATTGTGATTGCTGAAATAATTCTGGACAATTTACGCAGCAACGTGTAATGTTGGTCAAGCTACATCATACGTGAGGCCCAGGCTGCCAGCTGTGAGCAAATTACTTAAAATGAATGATCAGGAAAAAAAAAAGGCCTCAGCCACTCCTCTCCAACAAGATCGTCTACCCCTTGTGGGAAAACATTGTGACTGATTATTTATAGATTAACACTTGATTGAAATAATCCACCAATCTGTATCTGACAGGAACATAATTGGAAATAAGTGGGGTGTGTGTGTTTGTGTTTGTGTGTGTGTGTGTGTGTGTGTGTGTGTGTGTGTATCTTTCTTCCCAAAGCAATACACAGGCTACAACTATCTTCAGCATGTCTTTTATCTTTTTAACTCTTTAAAAAAATGTGATTCAATCGATTGCAACGCCTGACTACTAATCCTAGAATTGTGGGTAATAAATCATAAACAAATGATGAAAGAAATTGTCATACTACACCAGACAAATGTCATAAAAATGTCATAAGAAATGTCATAAAACATTCATAGTATAAGCCATAAAACAAGTGGAAGACTATGCTAGGAAAATGCAAGACAATAGTAATATGACATAAAAACACTTAAAATTCACAGTGTGAAATAAAGTTTTACTGACGATCGTTTTTCGGCAATATGCAGCACAATATGTGATCAGCGTCTATGCTTCTCTAGTGTCTGATCTCTGATAATGTTACATGTAAAAACCAGTCGTGTTTAAACTGAGAGCTAGTAACGTTAGCTAGTAGCGTTAGCTAGTAACGTTAGCAGCACCGCTAATGGCTAACGAATGGAGGTTCCATTCAGCTCCATTGGCATTCAGCTCCAACTGTTCAGTGGAAATGAGTCAGGAAGGTAAAGGATAACTTTATCATGATGTGTTCAATATGAGCTCAGAAAAATGAGTTTTGATGAGAAACTTGAATAATTACAGTTGTTTGAAGGAGATGTTTTCAAGGCAATATGAAAATAGATATTAGAGATTAATTATGATCTGTTTATAATACCTCTAAGCATCTTATAATACAGCAGTACAACTACTAATGATGTGTTTTAATCAATAAAAATAGCAACATAAAACGTGATCAGGGATCTAAAAGTTACATTCGTGCCCTTTTTTCTTTTGTGCTGATCCGACCTTTGATCCGATCCAAGACTCCGATCTGTGATCCGATCCGAACCGTGAGTTTTATCATCCGTTGCTCCACTACTAATTTGTCATGGAAAAGTCATTATAAAGATGTCAATATGATGTCACAAAAAAGTGACATATTTGCAGCATATTTCAGCATGCCCTGAAATTGCCATAACAAGTAATAGTAAAGTATGCTATAAAACAAGTGTAATACAAATGTCACAGTGTGCTATAAAAATATAAAAGTCGACCAATGTCTGCAGCCCGAATCCTAGATTCTGCAGCAGGCTTTCATGCAGCAGTGTGGAGGTGACTGATTGCAGATGAGCAGCAGATGTGCAGGCTTGAGTGGCAGCCGCCCATCAGGAAGCCCCGCCCAGCTACAGACACACACAGGAACTAGAACCACCAGAGAGAGCAGAATGGGGACGCTGGGTGAGCATGGAAATGAACTATCTCTCAAAAACAATGCGTCTTTTTCTTTTGTATTCCACGTGGTTCTACCGCGTGCATGTTCTCCTGTTTGGGACTGAAGGAGGAAGTTTGACTATGTGACTGCTACAGTGTAGCAGCAGCTTGACCGTCTACAACATCAAAGTGATCCTTAGATGTCGGCTCTTCCTATCATTGTGAAGCAGAATTCATAATGATAGGAACCATCAGCTATAATACACTAATAATATAACATATAACAATACAACACTGAGTCAATCACACCCCCAGAATACTTGACTCAATAATAGTTTTACTTTAAGATGCTTTTTGTACTTCAACAAAAGATCTGAATACTTTTCCAACTGCAGATTAAAATATGTATATGTAAATGATCAAATGAAGTTTTTGGACAAAAAAAAAAACATTAGATTTTGTGGCAATCCCTTTAATTTTTAATAAGAGTGATTTAAGATGACTGGATGCGCTCAATTTGTGAATGAAGGCCAGCACTGGCGCAGTATTTCAGTGTGACGGTGCTGGGAAACAGCCCAGAAACCTGCACGCTGTCCACAGAGTGTGTATTGTTGTGCAGGCGGCTCTCTGAAGGCTGGCGGCCCATTGGCTGCTAGCTCAGGTGCAGCCATCACACTGGCCCATAGAGGAGCAGGCGAGGGCCAATCACAGGCCACCATTCTTCTTAAGGGCAGGGAGGAGGAGGGAGGAGGGAGAAAAATCACACAGCAACTCTTCCACAAGCCAGTACTGTACCTCACACACAAACAGCTGCACGCACGCACAAAGGTGGAGAATACAAATGTTTAAATAACATAAGCATGAAGCATTTAAAGTGAGATGTGCCAAAGGGGAGAGCACAGGTTGCTTTGAATTAACTCCAATTGTCGGTGCAAAAGGGCCATTAAAACACCTAATAAACACACCTATAAAATGCACTTATAATAGAGTTCAGGCCAATCACATGGGCCAAAAGAGCTGCTAATTCACAATGTATGTATGTCTGTACAGAAGGAAGGAGGAGACCGATGTCACTAACCCTGTAGTTTACCACAACGTGCACAGAGTTGTTGTCTTGTTTGGTCTGCTGCTGTGCGAATTATCGGAACATCGTCATGATAGTGCTTTGAAAGCATGCGATGTGTGTGTGTGTGTGTGTGTGTGTGTGTGTGTGTGTGTGTGTGTGTGTGTGTGTGTGTGTGTGTGTGTGTGTGTGTGTGTGTGTTTGTGTGTGTGTGTGTGTCAGGGAGTGCTACTCTGTGGATGGTTCTGGACTACAGCCCCACAGCATGCAGGCCTATCGCCCCCTTTTGGACACTGAAGACGGAGAAGAGAAGTTTCTCTTTTTTTATGCTAAATGTTTTTGGATTCACATTTTTTAGCTGTCAATGTAGCCAGTGCTTTCCCATATAGGGTATTGTTGTCCACTTTACAGGCCCGTGTACTCCTCTCAGAGATGTAAAGCCGGTTTCCAACCTATTTTCTTCCATTCCTCTCTTCACTGATAACACCTACTATCCAGTACGTCCAGTGGCAGGTCACCTCTCCACCAGCGCTGCTGTTAAAGCAAACCACCACTAGGTGGCGCACTTACTTACTTTACAATTATCTTCATTGCATCATCGAATATTGTATGATGAATTGCAGAGTTACAACATGTATAACTCAGATAAAAACTGCAACAAACACAATTTATGATCATCCCATTAGGCCTCCAGGTAATATGAATTCATTAATGATTGTATTAGCACTGAATCATGTATATTAATGACAAGCTCAAGGGTGAAGGAAACGCACATGACAATTATCCATATATCAAGTTAATAATAGGAAATATCTGTATCATATTAAATGAAACGAGTCGGGGATGGATATTTACTAAAAAATGTAATTGTTAGATGAAATAACCTCAGACGATCTGTAAAAAAATAAATAATAATCATATGAATTGGCCAAAATGGGAAATATTTGTGTTCATATTAACAATTATTGTTAGTCTATCCTGTTTGGGGCTGTTTTGTCATAAATACACCTCTAGATAATCATGGAGCCTGAGAGCAGCTGATCACAGCTTCATGAGTCACGGGGACGAGGAGCCCGTTACCAAAACATAGATATCACAAAGTCTTGTTTGCATCTGTAACGGTCTGCAGCGTGTTATGAGAGCCACACAGCAGCTTAATGCAACATTGCATGAAACGGGTTGATGCAATCGCGCATGAAACCTGCAGTCAAACACGGTGGTGGACGTCCAGGAGGAGGATGTTTTGCCTATTGTTGCTGATGTTCACACGCCACACTGACCGAAGCCAAGCACCAGAGTGTCATCGAGCTCAGAGTTATGTGGACGAGGATTCATTTTTATTCCTAAACACACTCGGGGGTAAAATAGAGATTTGGATCTTTTACTGTGTATGTATGTGAAAACAAGTAAAAGTATTGCCTTCAAAACATTTACATACTAAAAGTCTCAAAGTGTTATCAGTCAAATTTAATTCAGCATCAAAAGTGTTAACGTGCAGTAAAATGTTCCCCTTATATATGATGATTAATTGATAAATACTGCTGTAGATGTTTAGCTCCTGTTTATTCTAGAGCATCTTATTCTATCAGATCATCACATGTTTAGCATCGTCGTCCTGTGAGAACACGTATCTCTGAACGGTCATGAGCTCATAAAAACAGCTCAGCTGATCTGAAAGAGTTTATTTAGCTTCAGAAGGAGAATAATCTTCTCAACGCAATGCAGGAAGGGGACGAACAACTGTAATCTGAAAGGTAAGCAGTACCTAGAGCTGTTAGGTAAATGTAGAAGTATAAAAGTACTTTTAGTATGAAGCTACATAAAATAGAAATCCTCAAGTAAACTACCTACGTTCAGTACTAAAAGTAGTTCCAGCGTTGAACACACTGTTCATAAAAGCTCTGACAGGACGGTTCAATTCCATTTCAGATCTCAACCCTAATTCATTATTCAAAAAATGTTGAAATGTGAAACATAAATCTTTCTAAAAGTGCTCTGGAGTAAAAAAAATAAATAAATAAAATATTTTAAAAAGTGTGTAAGCATGTTGGAGAAAAAAAATGATCGGGAAATATTTGAGCTTTTTCTTGAGTTGACGTGCTAGATGGGTTTGGTTCCGAACCCTGCATATAAGGGCCTCTTTGCACACACTCTTGGTTGTTCCCCAGCTAACATTACGGCTTGATTTGGAATAAATACAACATGTAGGAGCTCTACGTGAAGTCTGTGCCATGGTACATCCTACTGTGACCTGCTGCTTTGGAGACAAATTACAAACTGAAAGATGTCGAGCGGAAAAGTCGTAAATCAGAGTAAAGCCAAACACTGCGAGGCAGCTAATGAAGTGGCTCGAGAGGGCCACGCTGGGCGACCTCCATCTTGTCACTCATTACTGCTAAAGGAAACAGTGAAGGCCTGCGTGGAAACGCACGCCTTTCACTGTCTTAGATCAAACAGCGGCGAGCCGGCACCGCCGCTCTTCCAGCCCAAATCACAAACACAGTACGAGCCTGCTGCTCGGCCATGCCTTTGCAGGAGTGGGCTTTTGATCACGGCCACGTCCTCGAGGACGTGTTTAAAAAGGACAGCAAGAGGAACTGTGTGGGATCTGAGCGTCTGACCCCGGAGAAATCATTTGCTCTGATGGCACTGAGAGGCCTGGCCTCCGCACACTGGGAAGATGAACACAGGAGATTAGCAAAGACTAACAGTCTCTGTCATGATGAACAGACCAAGATGCTGAGACTAAACCCGCCGGCTCTTCTGAAAACATACAATCCCCCCAACACTTGTCCAAGCTCAGACGCATGTAAAATACACCCACGCCTGCTTAGATAAACTCCACAGACGGGCAGTATACTCAGACTGGAGTTTGACTGATGCGGATTCTTCTGCAGAAACAAAGACGGTATACAGGATTTAGAAGTGTTGTTTATTACTAAATGACATGTTAGCCAGTTGTAAACGTGCCGATTTAGGAATTACCGTGAGAGATTTGAGCGTGTGTTGTGAAGGAAAGGGAGGCAGAAGCCGTGTTCTCGCTCTGCTTTAGCTGTCTGGTGAAATGCAGACCAGTCGGGCTGCTGGAGGCCAGCACGAAGAATGCTGACCTGAAGCTGCTGCATGGCCTCAATGTCAGTGGTTCTAAATTCACTTATATTCGATTTCATGTTTATTAAATAACACATTTTTTAAAGGATTTTTTAATGGATGCTAATTTTTATTTTTTCCGAAAAATCTCTCGTACCCCCTGGAGTGCCTTCAGGTACCCCCAGGGGTACACATACCCCCATTGAGAACCACTGATCTGTGTAGTGGAGAGCATGAGGCCGAGAGGCTTCACTGAAACCTTTTGTCAGCTCTTATTCTCCAGCAGCTGGTTAAAGAAGTACTTCAGTGGTACAGAGACAAGCAGGCACAGAGAGGCTCTGTAGGAGGACTGTGGTCCCAACATTGCTGCATTCACAGTGTATTAGAATTGTCAATGACATCTGCACAGGTGATATTTAAAGTAATGAAGCCATGCTGTCTGAGAGTCGCTGCACCTTAATTCCTAACCCACAAAATAACCATTTGAACCTCAATTATTAATAATTTGTTCCCTTGAATTCTTGAAGAAACTATTTTTGTTTAAAGAATATCTCAACTTAAGTAATTAAAGTAAATGGGGGCCGCGTTTAACAGCAAAACTATATCAAAACATCATCTTGCAAACTCTCAGTTTGGATCAGTATAACTCAAGTCTCAGTTATCCATTTATACTTCACTAAAATGACTCATCGTCCCTTACTGCATCAACTGACCATATCTGCTTTTATTGAAAATATTCTCCTCATATATGCCTTCAAACCTGCAGCCCTATCTGTTATATCAGCAGGTATGATGTTTATATAATGCTCTTCTCCAGTGTTTCTCAATTTCTTTTTTATTTAAAATGTTATTTTAATTTTTTTTCTTCACAATCATCTGGCGACCCCCTGATATGATCTTGAAACTCTCTTCAGGGGTCCCGATCCATAGACTGCTAAACATGCCTTTAATATATCATGTGCAGGCTGGACTTTAAAAGCAGGAGGCTTGAGACAGGTCAGGTGCAGACCGTGTTTATTTCACCCACCATGAACACATTCAATCAGCATGTGGTCCCGACAGCAGCAGCACTGGTATTCTGTACAACCTGCCACTGACAATAAAGTACACAAACCATAACAAACACAATACAATATGTTGTTCATGTTGCACATTACTATAGAAGCCTGAACGGGAGATTCAATAACCATAACACCCTAATTAACACATGGTATCTCCCAAATCCTTAAATAGGTGCTCAGACCCCTTCAGAGCTCATTTAGCCCGAAGGCACCGGAGAGGAGACACAGAGGCGAGCGACCTGAACACAAACATTACACGTTATAGAACGGCACAGTCGAGCAGCAGTAAACACCTTCAGCCATCTTTTTGCAGAGGTTCACTTACTGTGCCCTCATTAAGTTGAGATAACCAAAAGCGTCTGTACAGGACCCAGCCTCCACTCACTTTCAACTGAGACTGCTGCACCCACCAGGCACACATCACTGTATTGCTCCACCAGTGGAACTCTTTGGGATGACTCACGCTCCTCAGACTGAGCCGATGGTAATTAAAGTCAACGTGCATAAATACACAAGATAAATGACGACGCGGTTAAAGAGCAAAAAAAGCCAAATCAAACTACCTTTCGTTCCAGATCGCTGCTGGTTTCCTGTTCAAACCAAAAGTCAATGTTTACATTCTGTTAGGCGAGTTGTTGGTGTGGTTGGTCACGTGTCTTGCGTACGTAATCAAATTAACGTCAACCCCTGTCTTTTCATAAACCTACCTCCCAGTGGAGACGGAAGTTTATTTTGAAAAGCTGCTATGTAACACAGGTATAGACTGACCAAGCTGTGTTATTGACTTGTGTAGTGATCAGCTGCAGAAGAGGCAAAGCAATGGGTCTGACATACCTGACCAAATATATTTCACTGACTACAATGAACCCCACTGCTTGTGGGACTGGATCTAGAATCCATGAACACGGTTGGAAAGGCAAAGTGTGGATTTGTGAAGTGGGTCTAAATACGTAGATGCTGCATACTGCACTGCTAGACCCCGGATGTGTGACTCTGTGACTGCGGTCAGTGCTTTCACAGCAAAAACCACTTCCTGTCTCCCAATGGGAATAACTCACTTGCATGTCACAGCCAAACACTCACTATTACAAAGATGAGCTGAAGCATTGCTTGACATTAGAGACATTTTTGTATTAACCAAAAACTCTGGTGTGCCACTTTTATAAAGACTCTAAAGAGTCTAAAGAGTATATTCGTATCAATGTGTCAGCATCTTGCTGCATTGCATGTAAACAGACGAATGGACTTGCTTGCAGCAATGAAGACAACACTCAGAGGAGACCAGCTTGGAAACCAAATATAAAATGGCATTTTAAAAAGCACCTGTAGATGTAGGTTTACAATGGGGCTATAGAAGCATAGCACTTTAATTACAATGCTTCTTCCACTCTTGCGTCAACAGAACTGAGTTTAATAAAAAAATAGCTTCATGAATGACTATTTGCTAAATATTCTGCAATTTAATGAGTAAATAAATGCAGGCCAAAGTCATTAAAAATAGTGGTTTAGGTTGGAAATCAAAATTCAGTCCATGGCAAACCGGTATCACGACCCTGCAACAATAACAGCGATTGTTATTTCTTTTCATTTAGAATGTTTTTATTTTTTGTCTACAACTATTCTTGAGTCTATATCAATCACCAGTATCATCTCTACTCCTTGACACCAGTGTGGGGTTTGTGGTTTTCTTATAACACAAACTGATAAAAAAACAAAACGTATAAATGCACACATGACACATTTCTGTAGATACGACTGCACATAAAGAATCATCGTGGGAAGTTTCTCTCTCCTCTTAATCCAATCCTCACAGGGTTTCTCTCCTCCAGGAGAACAAAGAAGGGGAAAAAAGTCTTTTGAAACGCATTTCAGACGACTGCTGACAAGTCACTCACACCCAATAAAAGTAGAGATATAGTGAAGTGCAGCGAGACAAACGGCTGCCTGGCTTTTAGCGCCAGCAGCAGAGCGAAGTGCAGCCGAGAGGACGGGACAAAAACTAGTCCCTGAAATCCCCGAGTCCCACTTAACTTTAATGACCCGGACCGAACGATGAATTCAGATGAGCCTGTCCTTGTCACAAGTGTCTGTGTTTTATGAGTTTGTCAAAGGGAAAGATGCACTGCTGTTTCACATTTAGCCCAGAGACGTTCCAGTGACAAGGGTCCAACGACAGGGGGAGTTTTAGGAACACCAGAACCTCTCGGAAAAGAAACCACAAAGCTGTGGTTTGCATGAATAGAGGTTGGCTGTATTGACAGTATCGGGACAAGAGGCACATGGCATGCGTACCAACACCTGGGGGTCGAAATTGCTGAACTCTTTAGAGTCTCAGGTTTATAAATGTAATTCCCTTCCAACTGGTTCTGTTTCCTCCTGACATGCATTTGGTTTAATAAGTGAGAGTCAAATCTGAGCCATGTCCTACATCTGCTCATAGAAAACCACATAAAGACCGCAGGAAAAGTCCAAATGTATTACTTCCACGTTCTGGGCACATGGCAATACCATTTCTTCGCAGCGGCACAACTATAACAGAGCCTGTCGTGATGATACGGGAAGGAGGGAAACGGCGACCAGGGGTTTTGGAGGTTCCATCATGGGAGGTCTGAGCAACAACTTCCCCTGTGCTGAGCTCAGGCCTGTGAAGTCAGCAGGATAATCAGGTCCCATGTCTGCCGTGTCACATGTTCGGAGATCAGAGGAACTGGAGGAGCGGGAGTGTGTATGTGGGTGTAAGTAAGACTATGGGTTTGACCAGATCTTGAACCGGGCAGCACATGATGCCTCACCGCCAGCTAGGCAGCTACTAAAGTCCAACTGGAATCAGCAATTGACCCTGACACTAATATCATCAAGCTGCGCTCTGAATTAAATGGTCACAGTGCAAACATGGCGCCCACTTCAAAGAGTCCTGGGGCTTACCTCTGAAAAACAAAGAGCATGACACTGTTTAAATAGGAGCACTGAAGAACTAGTGAGACGCCCGAGCTTATGAGATGAAGCGGAGGGAGAGGGGCCAGATAAACAGGAGCTGGATCCCTGCCAGCCGCATTTAGGTAAGTTCAATATAGTTTATTTGCGATAGAAAAACTATATTTTCATTATTTAAGGATGTTTTCACCCATTTCTATAATTTTTTTTTATAAATAGCCCCACAAAAGGCTTTGAAACAGGCTGCTACATGCAATGGTTAATTAAGCAATAAGGTACTCGAGGCAGTACTGTGTTGTGCAATAATGTACTGTTCAAGGGAGGGCAAACCCTTGAACTGTACATTATTGTAGACACAGTACTGCCTCGAGTACCTTGTTGCTTTTATAATACGGGTACCTGCGACTTTATAAATAGTAATAGTAAGCTCCCTTTCAGCACAAAATAGTTGTAGCCACCAAACGTTGTGTATCGCATTTCAGCAACAGAGAAAATAGTCCCGGGACGCACATACGGGACTATAACACTGACTGACTGGTCAGTAAATCAGGTCGGTTGGAAGCAGGTGGAGGATGACACGCAGCCACCGATGTAAAGAAGTGCTCTCGCTGCTTCTGTCCGTCTTTTCTCCGTCATTTTTCTCCTCCATGATGTTTAGAGAACTTGCCTCGCGTCGGGAAATTACCGACGTAATTATCTCTCACTCGAAATTATCATGATTTTGTGGTCAAACCCTTTTCATTCCTCATCTCATTTTAGGGAGGAAGTGACGTTGTGTTGTCGTTCGTTATGCTAGTGTGGGGGATGCTAAGTGAGCTTGTTAGCTGTTCCGTTTGAGCTAACGTTACTGTTAGCGAAGAGTCCCGTTGCAATACACTCAAGCAATACACCTGCAAGTTAAGGAAACCAACGTCTGCGGGTCGTTACTGCGGACGTTACAATATCAAAGTTTACACCAACATGTTTGGTAACTGTCAAGCTTGAAATGACAACGAACGGTCGCGCAATTTAAATCTACCTGTTGTTTTTAAGTGCGCACTGATATGGAACGCTCTAAATGTAAACAGGCTGTACAGTACTTTGTGGCTGAATAAACTACACCTCGTGACTCACTCTCAACCAATCAGAATGCTTGATTTGATCTACCCGTATTATAAGACTGGATAATTAACCGCAGGAGTTATAACTTAATACAAACCACTAGAAAGACGTCTACATCTGTTCACATTGCATCATCAACCAACATAATGTGTGGGATTACTAAGGTTGGGAAGGTTACTTTAGTTCCTCTTTTAAAAATGTAATAAGTGATGTCACTATTTAACTACATGAAAGTAGTGTACCTTCTTACATTTTACATTGATTACTTTTTGATTTTTTTTACTGACAACTTTTTTTTGGTATGGTTTCCTCAAAAACAAACTGAACCAAGGCAACGTGAACATCTAAACTGTACTCGACACTGATTACTGTCCAACTTTCTTTATATTTAAATGTAACCCCAACATTTTTATTAGTAATTTAATTATCTGCCAGGAGGATCATGTCATATATGTATATGCTTGTGTCCATGAGTGAATGTGCGGCTCTGTGTCTGTCTCTCTTGCATTCTAATGCAGAAAATATTCAAATAATATTGTGTGTGGCCGGTTATGACTGCATGCTCAAGGACCCTTTAAACATGGTTATTGCCTGTTTTATTGTGCCATTGACTGCCTGATAACACAGCTGAGTACATCGCTGTATTCAATATAATTCTGAACGCTGTATACATCTTATGAAACGTCTTACACGATGACATTGAGCCGATTGCCTGCACATACATCGTTTGAATAAAGCATGTTTTACAACGCCTTACTACCCAATATTGGGTTGTATTCTTCCAACCACTCAATGCAGACAGCAGCAGGAGATCTGCACTGACTGCACTGTTCTAGTTACATATTTATTTTACAGTTTGTGTGTAATTGTATTACTTGCTCCCAGCACTGGTGATTAATATATACAGCCTATGCCTTTTATTTCAACGTGATACTTAATTTTTTAGATGAGGTCGGCCTTACTTCTAATGGTGTGTAAAAATACACATTATGCAATAATAGGACAATAACATTAAGCAGAAGACATTTCACACTTAATAAGCCAAGTACACCACAAACACAGACCCCAGATCTTTGCCAAACATGGCTCAGTAGTCATACACAGTAAGAATCATTTTCTAGGTATGATTGCAAGTAATTTTTTGGTGAAAATTGCAGATACTGTATGCAGGGAAATGATTTGTACTATCTGGAAATAGAAGTGTGTAGTGGCCTCTGCAGCAGCTCAGTCAGTCCTCACATGCCAACAGTGTGGCTGTTGACAGAGTTAGTTGTCCCTCATGGGTGATGGAGCGCGGTGCTCCAGTCCTCACTGTTTGCTCTGAGCTGTCGGTTAACTGCTCTGCGGTCGACGCTCACATTCATTAATGTTGTGTATGCAAGCAGAGCTGGGAGATGAATATCTTAAACTCTCCAAGATGGTTTCTGTAGATTCACTGAAAGATGAATCTGTGTCGGGAAAACCAGATTTTAGAGAAAGCAACAGTGAATAGTGAATCCTCTGTAATTACAAGAGAAACAAGGGATTTTCACAGAGCTGCCACTTCAGACATAGATGCTCACTCTTAAAGAACTCTCCAAACTGAAGAGGAAACAGTCAGCCAACTTCCAAATGTGTCAAACCAATGTTTGTGACTAAATTTAAACAAGTTTCTATTATTTGGCCACAGAGGATTTTGGGGCTTCGTCTAATGTGACCGCACAGCTTAATTGCTCTGTATAACGAAGATGTAGTCTGTAACGTATTCAAAACAACACTACATCCCATAAAGCTAAGGTCCAAACTAATAAAACATAGCAGCCACCCCTTTAAGGGTGGGTAATTATTTCCTAGAAGTCAAAGCCTTCCCCAGCTGAAGAAAATCCCGCTTTAGATTCCTGGACAGAATAAACCTGATATCCTGTGTCTTTAGAACATCCAGGGCATCTGAGTTACAACCCATGAATACATTTGACAAAGAAAATTCTACTCCAAGGTCCACGGTCTAGCTTTTTCTGGAGCTTCCAACTGAATATTGTTGTCTTCTAAAGCAAATGGATGGGAAGCCCTACAAATGATGAACACATGGTCAGCCTGGCCATCAGGAGTTTGACAAGACGGCCAATCCATTCCAGGCCGAACAGGCTAGTGGTCAAAAGGTTTTATTTTTCAATTTCTGTTGTCAGAAATAACTCTATGATCATAGGCCAGCCTGGCTCCAGACAACTACAATGTTAAAGGGGGATGTTAGTGGCCCCTAGCAATGTGGACTGATCCTTGTTTGAGTTGAGATCTGATTGGCTCAGTCATTTTCATTGTGAGCATAAGGATTGGTGACGAGCGTTCCAGGACCGGTCGGCCTAGTTTGGTTTCAGTGCAGTTGTGACATGCTGATAGAAAACTGAGGAGGCAGGTGTCAGCCAGACATCCTCGTCTTGAAGATCTTCAGCATCATCACATTCTCTCTATTCCACAAAAACTGTATTAGTGTTAGAATCCCTGCCGCAGAAAAGGCCTCTCCATCTCAAAGTCCCGGCTTGAATTCAGTCCACGTCTCTGGATATATATGATATTATAACATCCACATGTTGGCAGATCCATGTCCATGACAACTGGGCAAATTACATCTGATGATGAGGACTGTATGATATATCTTTTATCTCTGCTACTGCTATTATTTTTATAATTCTATTGTATTCATCCCTACTATTATTATTTGTATTAGCCCTGTTTATATTGTTATCAGCTTTATGTGATGTGTTGTAGGGTTGTTTTGAATATGTCGGACTACTCTGGAACATGTTGTGCTATTATTGTTGCTCTCTCTTTTTGTCTTTTGTCTTTTTTCTTTTCCTCAGGTCAAACAGATGGTCGCCGTTCTGCTTGTGAAAGGTTGTTTTTTTTGCCACTGGGACGAGAGCTTGCTCGTGAGGGAATGTTGGGTTTTGGTCAATTATAGAGCCCAAACACTCTAGACCTGCTCTATATGAAATATGTCTTGAGATAATCTCTTTTGTAAATTGAAACTATATTAACACTTTTTTTTCGTTGAATACAGTGAAAGCTAAATAAAAAACTATTAAGTGGGCCTTGAGTTGGGATTTTATTTTCAGACATGCTCCTGGGTTGTAACCAATGGGAATAGTTCATGTGATGTGTTTGCCTCTTGGGGCGGAACGACCAGAAAACAGTACACTGACATATTATCACTAAAGTTATGACGACTGTAAGTTACACAGTAATATTTCTCACCTTCTGACTCGTTTTTGGTCTCCGCCAACTCATAAGGAAATTCCTCACTTTAGCTGCAAAAACACTGGACGATGTCCACAAGCAGCTTTGTTCTGCTCTCTGGTGCAGTGGAGGTAGAGGCTTGACCAGGGTGTCTTTTCTTCTTGCTGTAAAGTTGAGAGAAAATTGAAAAAATGCAAAAATGCTCAGATTTGTGGGAACTGCAGAATTGGGTAATACATGTCTGTGGGTTTGTCACGAGGAGCGGCACCTTTCACCTTACAAACTTATTTGATCCATTATTGCCATAAAAGTATTGAATAATGCAGCTTTAAAGGTTCCCCACACACACAAACGCACAGGATTTCTTTTTTTCGAGGTACTCCAAATGTAGGTACTTCCATTTAAAATCAAACAAACATCCAATTAAATGTAATTTGTAACGCCGAATATCACAAATCATAAATTTTCCCCAGAGGGCTTTACAATCTGTACAGGATGACATGTACAACCTCTGTCCTAGATTTTTTTTAAACTCTCCCCAAAATAGAGGGATCCTCTATAGGATGTACATAAGTGCAATAGATGGCATGTGTACAGAATGACATTATTGAATCAAAAATGCTCAATAAGACAGGATGTTCAGAACATCTCCGTCCAAACGTGTTGGAGGTCAGCCATGAGCAAAGCACAGACGGAAATCTCCACCTCGTCTGTGACGCACTTAGGCCTTTCAGCTCAACATTGCACAGGACCGAAAATGGCCAATCGGTGATTAGAAAAGAAGCAGTGTGGAGAATGAGGGGGGGCTGACACGGTATCCAGCTAATAAGAAAAGGAGCCTCCACCATTTTGACTGCAGAAGAAAAGAGCAAAGCCCGGTAAGAAATGTGGCGGTGTGCATTAGCCAGACCCCACCTCCTGCCAATTACACCAGGAAATGCTTAGCCAGGAAGAGAAGAGGTCAGACTCGTACCACTGTAAATCTGACACCCCCTCACTCTTTCCCCCTCGACACCAACAGCAGCCGCGAGCAAAATCAAAACGGTTTGGAAGAGGGACCGAATTTTCAGCTCGACAACCTGTGATGTCCGAGACACGCAGCCGAAAAGGACCGCTGATACGCAAGGGGGTGGAAATGGAAGGAATATACCGCAACTGACATTTCCAACCAGACAAAATCAGTGAATTGGCAGTAAAACATGAGGGCAGCAAAACACTTCATGTATGAATGCATGAGTGTCTGAATTATTTGTCCACTTCGATGAAAAATGCAGATTCACCGTTTGAAAAGATTCGGATCCCGAAGCCCTGAAGCAGGAAAATGACCTGGCTTTCAACTCTTGATGATATAATAACGGCACTGGAATATGGATTTTATACAACTGCAAAAGTCCAGGTTTTCAGAAGCAGTTTATTCTGTGAATTGGGTTGGAACACTTTAATACTTTGACATCTTTTGCACTTGCATTACTCAAAATTTCAGATTTTACCAATACAGGCCTAAATGTTTCCATAACATCTAGCTGAAATAAATGTGTATTTTCTGAAGCCCTGTCGCCTAACAATGCCCCATAATCCGAGGTGGACGACGTCACACTTTGAGAAACAAACAGGAAGTTGCTGATATTCTACGTCATTGTTGCAAAAAATAAATAAAAAATAGCCCTGTGACAATGCATTTTTGTTTTTTTAAATTTAACAATTTTTTAGGGGGGGCAGTGCATTTTCTTAATCCATAAAGGAAGTAGGGGCAATTTATTTAAAAAAAAAAATCTCAATCAACTAATTTGAAGATATTTCAGCAAATATTTACACTTTTTTTGGTGTACAGTATTTAAAATATTTCTATGAAAAGAGCTGCTAACCTGAAAACACAACAACAATGTCATACTTGGGACACAATGCAACACAAGGGAACATTTCACAAACAGTGTAAATTATACTTGAGATGGAATTTATTGCAGTTAGGGATTTGGTGGCGGATAATCCTAATTCACTCTGATTGTGGTTCCATGAACTGTGTTTTTTTGTCTGAAATGGATCCCATGCAGGAACTACCCCACTAAAGTAATGTTCTATGAAAAGTGATTTCCTAATAGTTCTGAGAGACAGGGTTGAGTCCTGGATGCTGGCGTTTGTCTCCCTTTCAGTGATCACAAATGGAAGTCATATTTCGCAAGTCCAACATGGTGTCAGAGTGACTGCAGCTGCAGCCTCCTCCTGCCCCGACCACGTGACGGTGGGTGTGTGTCTGGGTTCAATTCCCCTCCAGAACTGCAGCTCAGTTCCGCTGCTATAAAAACAATGAAATGTTCTTAATGCAGCAGAGACCCATGAGGTGCTGCATGGGTCTGGCACAGTGAGACTAGGACACTGAAGGAGCACAGAGGTCAGGCTGAGCGAGGAGAACAGGAGGTAAGAGACAGATCCCTCACTAATCAGGACTTTCTTCAAATGAAGGATTATTTTCTCCGATCATATTTCTCCATCTAAGTCTATACATTTCTGCCAAGCAAAAGACAATAATACAACAAATATATTTGTAAATGGTTAGATTTGTGTAAAAAAAAAAAATGCATAAAATAAGTTTTTCTGATCTACTATTTGTGGATATGGTCACCTTTCTGCAGGATAAATTCACAAACAGTAAGTCCACAGGCCTTGGCCTTGTGACCATGGCCACACCCGTGTATGTAAACATACATTCAAAATATATATTCGACGGTGCAGTCTTGTTTTCATCTCACAGTATTATTAGAGCTGGGCCTAATGTAAGAACAGCTGAATGTAGCAGACTCTGACAGAGTTGAAGCTTCAGTGTAATTACATCCTGTGTAATTTGACTGATCTGTCTAATTGGCTCTGACAGAAGGCGATGATGTAGAAGCAGCCACGTCTTTCTTTCTGGTGTGGATAGACTCACCTAAACCCACCCTGGGTGTTGTTTTTTTAAATGTTTTTTAACCTACCGCTAATACAGTTAAATCAACAAGCAAATTGCATGTAAAACTGGAAAAATCCACACAAAAAATAAGAGAATACAAATTAGTCGAATGATTTATCAACTTTGGATGGGAGTTAATTTAAGCAGAGGATGTTTAGTGTGTGTGTGTGTGTGTGTGTGTGTGTGTGTGTGTGTGTGTGTGTGGTTAATAATAGTGGTCAGCAGTTGGAGAGAGTCGGTCTGTCAGCAGCTATCGGGCCGCAGCAGAGCGGAGCCGCGAACACGCGCACGGTGGCCGCTCGTGCGCTCACATCACCAGCAGATCCATAAGTCACGCAGACACCTGATTTATGACGCGCCGCAGACTGGACGCTTCATTTAGCCCCCTGCAACACACACACGCGCACGGTTCACCTGCAAATAGTGCGCGCGGCCTACGCGTCAGTCTTCCACCGAGAGAGATGCCGCATGTCTGCGCGCGCACGCACACACACACACACACGCACACACACACACACACACACACACACACTTTTCTTAATATTATTTTGTAAGTGCTGTTATATTGGAGGGTGAGGGGTAATTTAAACGCGCGGAGTGATCGTAATGAGCCTTTACCTGCGAGTCATTTCTTCAGGCCTGAATCCAACCGTTCTACAAGTTGTTATGATGATACCTGCAGTTTGGAGAAAGAAAACACTTCCAGCTATTATAAGCATAATAAAGACCAACAGCCGATAAAAAAAAAGAAGTGAAATCGTACCATTGTTAATATAATAATACTGGTTTGGGGAACTCCCTCAGTGGGCTTGTTTGAAGAGCCAAAGAAAAACACAGGGAACAGAGAACTAGATAACTCTACAGAACTCTACAGAACTCTACAGAACTGAACGTGAAGGACTGAAAACAAGTTCCAAACAAAACGGGCCCAATTTCTGACCTGAAAACGGGTTTTGTTTATAAAGCTCCATATTGTGAGTGTGTACTCTGAGCCTGCAGCGGGCCTACGTCATCACGTCGGGTCCATTTTAAAGGACTCTTGTTCAATGCTCCTAAATGACTGTAACTTATTGCGTAACACGTGTATTTAATGGCGTAACTGGATAATGTCCCGTGTGTTGTGGGTGACGGTTGTGTGTCAGGCGGTGCTGTTTGTGTTTATGCTGCCATGTTAATGTACACATAGTTTTACGAGTCCATTTATTGGCTAGACAGAGGAAGACCATTTATTTTTCCAGGTGTTTTCAAAGAATATATTGTTACTGTAGGCTATTTTATATTACACATCAACTAATCTAATTCATTGCAATATATTGCTCAACAAGACATTTGATTTGGGGGTAAATTATTCGTGGAAAATGGTCTTATTCTTGTGGTGGATTCCCTCTGATGGGTGAGCATCATCTCCTGTAGTGGAAGGCTGGAGGTATCTCTGTGACTCACTGAGGTCTCGTGTTTATTCGGCTGTAATCATAATTCCGTGCGTGGTGGCCACGTGCACGTGCTTTGAAGCAGCGCGTCAGCATCAGCTACGGTTCCAAGGTGGAGGCCTCCAGTCCTCATGCTGACCTGGAGGAGGGTCAACTCATCGGAGCTTCATGTGGTCCATGATGACCAAATTATCCTGGTCCCTACAATAGGATGAAGTAGCACGTGCTTAACTAGTAAATGAAAGGTGCATACTGGCTGAGTGAGACAGATATTGATGTTGTTGTCCAGTAACTGGAGGTGCTGAGGCTCAGAGGAGGCTCAGCCCGCCTGGAGGCCACTGCTTCCCGGCTGCAGTTAGGGTCCAGCCCGGTGAGGGAACCGTCACATCACTCTCTCCCCGCTGCTTAAGTTTCACACACATACAATTCGTTGAGCAGCTGTGTGTGTGTGTGTGTGTGTGTGTGTGTGTGTGTGTGTGTGTGTGTGTGTGTGTGTGTGTGTGTGTGTGTGTGTGCAACGTGTTGCAATGTGTGCGTGAGCGCGCGCGTGTGTGTGCGTGTGATTCCAAGAAAATACCACAGCGTGTCCCCCCCTTTAGAGCCCAGAGCGCACTGCACAGGCGCAGAGCGCAGCGCGGTGCCGGAGAGGCTGAAAGGCACTAAGGCAGCCGAACCGAGCGGCGCGCGGACACTTCCCAGCGGACAGCCGCGGCAGCAGAACCGACTCCCGCGTGAGAACGGGCCGTTTTCAGACCCACGTGCGGCCGCTGTGTGAAGAGCAGCACCCCGCTGCTCTCAGGCGGAGGACGCGCTGCTGCGCGGGGATGGATTTACGCAGATAGCGGACTGCATGAGGTACAGTAGAGGCTCGGGTCCGGTATTACGGTCAGGATCTGATGATTATCTGCCGGCTCGTGAGATAACGAGACGGCTATAATAATCATATAATAATATTTGAGCCTATATATAATAGGCTCAGATTTTTATCTGACAGAGAGCCGGAGAGTGAAGTGGAACAGCAAATTAGAATAATACTGAGGCTCTTTCTTTTTGTTATGTGTGCATTTCTTATTGCGTTTTGTTCTTTTTTTGTTGCACATTAGGCCTGCATTGTTATTGTTATGTAACATCATAATTACATTTCAAATATTGTTTTTATTTACAGATGAAACCCTTTTTATTTTTAGATGAATCACTTTACATTATTATTATTAATATTAACAATAATAATTAAATTTAATTCAGTTTATTTTGTAGAGCCCAAAATCACAAATGATAAATTTGCCTCGGAGGGCTTAATAGTTGGAGTAGTATTTAGTAGTAGTAGTAGTAGTAGTAGTAGTAGTAGTAGTAGTAGTAGTAGTAGTAGTAGTAATAGGTGTTAATGAATTGCTTAAATATTGGCAAATATTAACAGATGGCAATTTGAACGTAATTCAATATTACAAAAATCCAAAAAGCACAAAAATGCGTTTCCCTTTTTTGTGTGAGGGTGTTGGTGAAAGAGTTCTAGTTCCAGAAGACTTTCGGCCTTTTCATTGTTTCTATGGAGCGAAATGGAAAGCCACGCATGAGAGTTTCTGTGAGAGGCCTCTCATTTCATCTTTGAATAAAACACATTTCAATGTTATATGAAATGTCAGACCTCGAATTTAATCTCTGGCGATTTCCCCAAAAGTAATTTCCAGCAGCCTGTGGAACACGTGGTTGTTGTGTTTTATGAGCTTTATTAATGTATTCATCATCTGATATGTTGTGTTGTCTAGACTGAGGCATGTTCCCTGTTCAGGCCCAGGCCTTTATGCTTCAGAGCTGCAGACACAAAATGGCGGCAGTTAACACGTCACACACACACACACACACACACACACATACACACACACACACACATGCACATTTATGTTTCAGCTTTTCAGGATACATTTTGTTGTTGTTGCATTTGTCACTTAAAGGCCTGCAGCCTCCTTAAAGGAGCTGAATAGTGTTCTCAGTGCAGTGTGTGTGTGTGTGTGTGTGTGTGTGTGTGTGTGTGTGTGTGTGTGTGTATGCGTGTGTGTGTGTGTAAAGTAACAGTGGGCTTTACAACAAAATATATAACAGCTCTTTAGAACAGGACGTCAGTTTTCATGTATTTCCTTTTCTTCTTACGGTTTTAGCGGGTAATAAAACAACAATAAAATGGCGTATTGTTTGCAAGGATATATATATATATATATATATATATATATATATATATATATATATATATATATATATATATATATATATATATACATATATATGTGTGTTTCAGAGTCCAGGGGACAGAGTCAGGGTTGTGGCTTGGCTGCTCAGTTAAACGGCACCAGTGAAAGTTGCAGTTTCACACTGTAAAAAAAGCCTCTGTGGTCACTTCCCAGCCAGCTCTTATCTTTATGAGCGTTCACAAATGTCTCTGTCAGTTTGCAGAGGGCGCCTCTCCACTTTCATGGCTAAGAGAGTGCCGCTCAGTGTTTACAGGCCCACAACCAGTCCTGGGCCCACAACCAGCCCTGGGCCCGCATGCAGCCCTGGGCCCGCATGCAGCCCTGGGCCCGCATGCAGCCCTGGGCCCGCATGCAGCCCTGGGCCCGCATGCAGCCCTGGGCCCGCATGCAGCCCTGGGCCCGCATGCAGCCCTGGGTGCAACAGGTTCCATGCAGGACTCTGGGTGTCGTTGCCATTGCTTCAGGAAGATTGGTAGTCAGAATATTTTAGAACGCCACTGTGCTCAATAACAAATGTCTCAACAATGAGACATGAAACCATAAGGTCTGTGTGAAAGAGAGGAGCTGAAACATTTTAATTTAGCCGGGAGTCTGAATATGAAATATGGCCGTGTGAAGTGGGTAAATACTTGTAAAATCATGCCAGAAAAGATCATTTTTGTACCGGCAAATGTTTGTGTAGTTCCTGCCTCAGAAACAGAGTTTTCAGTCTGGAGCCGGATGAGACAGATGTGGTTATGAAGGAGCGTGTGAAAAACAGTCTGCAGTGGTTCTGAGGGTGAGGGAGACGGGAGGACTCATGACTGTCAACATAATGACAAGGGCAAATACAGCCTCCATTTTGGACTTGCACTCGGTAGTTTCACCAGTTTCTCACTAGATTTGGTCCTGTCCTGTTTCAAAAGTCTAAACCATGGAGTTTGGAAGAGAATCTCTGGCCTGCGTGTTTTTACCGTTCAATTAAAATTACCCTTTAGAGCTCCGCATGACTTCTCACACCTAATTGTACTTTGAGTTACCACTTCTGTGTTTGCAGGAAGTGTGATTCACTGCTGAGGCTTTTCTCCACATTTTTTCCGACCGATCTTAGACGTTAACCTGCTGACTCGCCGCCATGCAGCTCAGCAGTCTGACGAGAGGCAGTTTAGGAGCTGGGACTCCAGACATGAGGCCGTCCCGCTCAGGGAAACGATGGCGGGAGTTTGTGACTTCTTCGTCTTTTAGCGGAGCAGATGAGTTAAACACCTTGATGCTGAAGGCCAAAATTATTTCATTATATTATTCTGCAGAACCTTTAATCTAAATAGTGCCTTTATATTGCCTTTATTTATACTGATTATATCTGAAATATTTAAAATCTGATTAGTGATTCTGTATTGTTCACATCTTAATATGTGAGAATGTATTCTGTCCATATTGACTCTCACTATTGCAACATAAAGTGTAGTCAGGTGAGTGGGAGTCAGATCAAATATTAGACCATATTGACAATAACCATGATAGAATATCAAGATCATGTTTATAATACACATAACAGCAAATAACAGTAAATAATCCAGTGCCTCTTAAATCATTTTACACATATCATTGTTTCAGATTCTTTCTCCAACTCCCTACACTCATATTTTGAGTGTAATACATTTTCAAAAAAATAGATAAAACGCACAAAGTTTAAGACATTTTAAAGTTAAAGATTTGACTGAAAGCATTATTATCATTATTATAAAACATGTTCAAAATAGTATGATTTGTATTATATTGTCCACAATCGTGGGGGGAAATTGTGACCTATTTCAAAACGTGGTCTTCGATCCTACATCCCATAATAAAAGCCTCTAAATGCCACTCGGCTCAAGTGAACCTGATCAGCCGGTTTCCCTCCGTCAGACTTTCTTACCAACAGCAGCAACTGTGTCTGGACATCCAATCCAAACAAATGACCTTGTTTCTCCTGAAGAAATGAACATTCTTGTGTTACAAACATATGTGAAGCAGCGGAGACGAGAGGAAAACATTTTGCTGATTTTATGTCCACGTTTGACTCTCAAAGAGCATTTTTTTTATTATTCAGCTCAGCTTATGAATGCAATTCAAGTAAAACCAAAACATCTGACTTATAGTGACATATTTATTTACATCAGAACACCTCAGCAGCAGACATTCCTAGAGCAACTACAATCAAATATTAGATATTTCAATTAAAAACCTATTGAAAAAGTGTGAAATTATGTCCAACATCTGGTGGAGTGCAACATTAACATTTCCCCTCTATATTACTCACAGTTACATTAAACAGAGGATGCAATGCAACTTTTCATAGCTTTCAAATAATAAATAAATAAATAAAAGTCTGTTAATGAAGCAGAATTAAGAGCTGGTTTCTAGATTTACTATCACCGAGCAGGAAATGTGTTAATGATAAAACATTGAATGATGTCAGTAAAAATACAAAGAAAGCATCAAAATTCGATTTGTCACATGATGTTGACTTCACAAGTCAACATCATAATCCCGTTCAACCCTGCTGATGCCATGCGTTTCAGGAAAATATTTGTTATCTTTATTTCATGAGAGTTACATAATTTATCATTTTGGCTGTATTCCCCATAAAAACAAAAATGAATGTACAGTAGTATTTGGTAAGATAGAGTCTAATAGCTAATGCTTCCTCTCCTGGCCCGGGGCCAACAGCCCTCACTCTTGGGCAGAGGGCAGTGCAGCAGCATAGTGTAGAGCCATGCGACTGTGTGTGTGAGCTGAACCTGGCAGTGACTAATGGGGCAGCGCTACAGTGTCTGTGATCGTGGACATTATATCTCTGCTCTCGCAGAGAACTCTGACAGCTGAGTATGTTTCTGATCCTGCAGAGATGCTGCAGGAGAAGCTTTCAGCGGTGACGGATGAATGCATGAGCCGGGTCCAGTCCAGCGGGGAGACGGATCTCCTTCCAGACCAGTCCCGACTGGGCCTCTCCACAGCTCCCAGCGTTCCCAGCTCCAGTGAGCCCGACCAGGTACACACAGAGACCCTGCAGCTCATGGGCAGAGCGAAGGTTCTCCAGATAGTTGGAACTTAATTAATGTGGGAACATCTGTTTAGAATAAATGGTGCATCATACCAACCTGAACAGCTCTTTTAATGAATCCTTTCAAGGTGTCAAAACAATTGAAATACTTCAATCGATTAGTTGCAGTAAAAAGATGGCGTGGATATTAAATGTGACATGTAGAGCACATGGATGCATACGTTGCTCTGTAGTGTATTTATATGCAGCGATCCTTTAGTGGACACTCGGTGCATCATTTCTTCAGGTTGTGGTGACGACATTGGGTTTGTGATCTCCGCTCTCTTGCAGAACATTGAGAACATTAAGGTGGCTCTTCACGAGAGGGAGCTGTGGAAGAAGTTCCATGAGGCCGGCACGGAGATGATCATCACTAAAGCAGGCAGGTCCGTACAGCAGCACACACCCATCAGTCACATGCAGAGACCCAACGATGGGAAAACCATTAGTTATGAGAAAAAACATGTTTCTAATGCACCCCCAAAATGAATGTACTAGATTACATCCAAATGTATATGTGCTTTTCTATTAATTCCATTGTTAGAAATTACTTTACCAATCAGAAGTATCCAGATCTTTCACATTAGTAAAAACTGTGAACATCCTGCATTTATATAGTATTATAAGTATTCTTCCTTTATCTATTTCATATTTATGTTTTCATTGTTGATGTTAACATGTTAATGATTTAAGTAATTTACTGTGTAGTTTAATTACTGGTCATATTAATTAGTACAATGCATATCTTGATGATCAAGATGATCACATGTTTAGTATGTATTGAAATGCAAAGTGTGCCACGCTCATCATGCACGCACACACACACACACACACACACACACACACACACACACACACACTCTCTGATGGCTCGACCTTCGGGTGCAGTTTGGGGTTCAGTGTTTGACCCTTTGACATGTGGACTGAAGGAGCCGAGGACCGAACTACCGATGTTACGAGTTACATTATTGTATCAAAAGCTGCTCATATTCTTCATAATTTTGCAAAGAAAATTGCAAAGAAAATGATATTTAAGTCGATTTATGACACAAAATGAGTGTCATACCTTTCTGTGGTGACATATAGCAGTCATAACTTTGTCCTACAGAGAGAGACAGACGGTTCCTGCAGCAGTGACGACATAATTGAAAACACAAATGACTGCTCGGCTTGTTGGATTTAATGCGACCTGAGGATTAGATAGTGAGGCCTTTAGACATTAACCAGAGAATGAGTACATTCTCCGCCTCTCATTCCTCATGGGATGCTTTTTTTTCCAGTAAAAAAATGTAAAAGGTCACCACACTTTTTTCTTAATGCCGCATAACCATAAGAGATGGGCTTTCCCTTGTCCAGCTGATGAAGTGGGCTCTGAAGCCTTAAAGCCCTTTGAAGGGCTGTGCAGTGGGTTAGCTGCAGCTGTGCTGGGAAGCCTGTCTGGGTTTACCTCCATACTGCTGGAGGTCACACAAATATCAACGCCCGGCTGAAATATTCAAGTATGTTTTGAATAGTCCATTTGAGCTATGTTATCGTGGCAGAACACAATTGGTCAATTGGAAATGTGAATGTTGTCGTCACCCACACAGGGCATTCAATCTGACATTTGAGCAGATCATTCTGTCAATCATAGCATGTATATATATATATATATATATATATATATATATATATATATATATATAGATTGGTAAATATATATATATATATGAAGACTTCCTAATTTCTTTCAGTGAAGTGATTAATTGCACCAAAAATGCATTCGCAATGCAATTACCACTGCACTGCAAATACATTTCAGTCTGCTATCACCCATATTTACCCATTGTTAATTCTAAGCTATTACCTGGTTAAAACGTAGTAGTATTACTTAATTATTAACTCTTTATTATTATTACTTTGACCATATTATCATCGAGCTGCAAAGTAAAGTATTATTATAATCATTTTGGAGCGTTTACCCTTTATGTTGTAACCTCTGAGGGGTCTTGACCCAAAAGGGTTAGAGAACATGGTGAAACTGAGCAGCTGTTTAGAAACGGTCCGCTCTCTGGTCCCGTGGTCCTTACATCCCACTGACAGCTCTGCTGCCATGACAACCTGTTACAAGGTTGTCATGGCAGCAAACAAACAACGTCACACATCCTCAGCGATTCACCGTCATGACACAGCAGCTCCGTCACAGGTCCCAGCTACTGGGACACACTCTGGTTCAGGAAAAAAAACACTTCACCAAGGGGCCCCTAATGAAAGAGCATGAAACAGCTATAGATTTGTTATGTTTTACAGGTATGAAAAACATTTTACAGTTACTTTTCTAACTCATTGTACCCCCAAATAACGTACAAAAGGCCCACAAAGTACTTACAGAATATGCAACTCAACTGTAAACTAATTACTGTGTACTTCCACTTCAGAGGAAACCATTGTACTAATACCATAACCTGACTGGATACGTAAGATTCAGATTTGACAAAAATATAACAATGCATTGTTACTCCAACGTCAGGTAAATATAAGTACACTGATAAGGCTTCTCCTTCACTCGTGGATGTCGTAACGTTATCCAGCGTCCGTGTAGCGATAGCAGGCTGCCGCCAGCATTCAGCAGCAAGGCTGTGCCTGCGATGATGTGTCCATGTGTTTAGTACATATATATATATATATATATATATATATATATATATATATATACACATATATATATATTTTAAAACATGCAGAACTGGGAACTGCATATGAAACCGTTAAGTAGCTCATAACAATCCAAGATGATTCTACTTGAATCTGTCATGGAGAAATAAAAGTCTTGACAGCACGTGATGTGAGATCACCACCAAGAGATGAAGACTTCCTTTTAGGGGTTACAATGTTTAAGATTTGTTCATTTGTATACATCAATTGTACATTTTTGTCAAAGTTTCAGTGCATAAAAGACAAAGTGCCATTCATGTTGACTACATTTTGATATATTTTTTTTAAATGAACAAATAAAAACATCAGAATAGGGAATAAACATAGAAATCACTAAATTAAAAACCCCGTTAAATACATAGGTTATGATGCAGCTAGCATTACGCTTACCGGGTTGCCATAGTAACACACAGTGGTCAGAAGTACAAAGTGTCAGAGCGAGAAATGGAGAAAATTGTGTATGATTGCAGATACCAATATTATTATAAAAAAATATTGTACTATATATAAATGATTACATTTCAGGTTGTGTAAATACATGTGAGGTTATGAAACAATGTTTTACACTGGGCGCTGGAACCTATTTTAACATCATATTTATGAAACGTAGTGCCATGAAGAAAAACAAATAATAGAGGGGCGTCCCGGTTAAAAAGGGCTCGTAACGTGTGAGTGGTCCCGTCAGAGGACAGATGCAGAGCGGCCAGGCCGTCATGCGGGGGATCCCACATCTCCCCGACACTCTGAGATGAAACTGTCTCGGGCCGCTCCCATGCAGCCCCTCTCTGAGACCGGTGGACTTGTTATTGTGAGTGTCATTGTGCGCCGTAATCCTCCTCTTCAAAGCCCCGGTGCAGCTCTTCCCTCACTCTCCCTCTCTGTACACAGCCCGTCAAGAGAGCAGCGGCGGGTTGATAAGAGGAACCCGGCACCCACAATGGGCCGGGTCTACACGGTTGTGGCGCTTCATCATCCCCCCCCCAAACTCCCAACACTCCTTTTGATCTTGCCGTGGTACTGGAGATTCCCAGAGAGGGAATGGATCACTGGAGGGCCTAAACATGTGGGATTGTTAAGAGAAACAGCTGGCTGGGCACAGAAACACACACACACGCCCTGACACTGATATCATACACACACTCTCCGCCTTCCATTTCTCATGCTCCTCTTAAACTCACTCACTTAGTCACACTGTCGTGTGTGTATATGCATACCTTCATGTCGACTGCCTATGAAAAGCAGTTGACTAGAGTTGCAATACCTTGATTTAAATTATTATTTTAATAGACGTAGCAGATATGCAACACCAATATTTACCTTTTTTTTTTTTTAAAACATGGTCAAATTGGAGGAAGCTTAGCTAAGTGGATGGATAATCCTGACAACAAAAACTACCTGAGAGACACCTATAGTTTAAAAACTATGTTGATTAATGTCGTGGGCTGATATAAAAAAAAGAAAAAAGAAGAAGCGTCATCATCCCTCCAGTTATCCATTTGATTCTGGATCCAAGCGTAGTTCATAATATCTCTACCAAGGCTCTACTTGTAAACGCTTGTGGTGCGCCAGGTTCGTCTGCCCGGCTGAAGCTGACAGCTGAAGAGTGAGTTATGGCCATATCACACAATGTGTTGACACTTGACACAGGCCTCCTGCTCTATCTGTGGTATGAGTGGAGCCAGAGATGAGAAGAGGTCTGCTTTGAATGTTCCTCTGAGATTAACCTGTCTTTCAGTGAGGATGATACGGGACTGATCTCTCCTACTGATTGGATTTGAAGCTTGGGAGAGAGATTTAAATTACCTGCCCTCAATCCCCCTCCCCTCTCTCTCTTAGTGAGCGAGTATTTACAGTAACATGATCAGATGGTGTGAGGCACTATGATCCTTTTGAAGAAGAGCATTTACACCGATCGGAACAGCAAGTATGTATATAGGGTTTTTGATGCTCCACCATTTTCCCAGAAAGCATGCAAAGCCTTTCATGAGGGTGTCCTCCGATGTTTAAACTCATTGCCAAGGGCACCTCTGACGGATAAACTGCAGGCCTTTCTGACCGTAGCCTCTTGTGCAATGACGAGTCGGCTATCTAAACTATTGTCCGATCTCGGGTGCCATTAAAAACCACTTAGGACTTTATAAGGGGCGCTGAGCCCTTTGCGAAATTTCCTTTGGCGTAGATGGGATGAAAAAGTTTTGGTTCCCAGAAGAGGTCAGGAAAGGTAGCTCCCTTCATGTGTTTTATGGCTTTGAGTGCTATATTAACATATTCTGTCTTGTAGTCTGGAGGCATTTAAAAGATGAAAGATATAGAGCGTGTTCCCATATTTTTTATGGCCTCTCAGTTTCACAAGTATGAGAGGATTTTAGTCTCCACCAAGTAAATGCCTGCAAGGAAACAAATCATTACCAGGTCAGAAATTATGAGATTCTGACAGTGAGGACAACATCAGGAAAATGATCCTCGAAGGCTTTATTCCATCATGTATTAGGTGGGGTTATTTCTAGTCAATCTGATTTGAGGTTTTAAAGGCAGCTTCCCATCCTACTCTTCCCAAACTCATCTCAATCCCTGAACATCATCAGTCAGCGAGCAAATCCGATCTTCATCTGCACATCAGTGAGAATACAACGATTGTTGCCGAATGCATCGTACGGTCTTTTGGGGAAAGCAGTTTTTTATTAGTCCCCTAAATTGTTTGCATATCAATAGGATTTTTTTTCTTTTTTTTTATGGAAACTCACAATCATGTATCCACATTTAGATCAAATCCTTTTGAAAGTTTCCAACCACACTTATTTAGGAATAAGAATTTAGTCAATGAAAAAGTCAAAATCAAATTTTGCCTTCATCTGAAAGTCAAATAAGAGCATTTCTGACACTATTCCTTGACATTTTTCAACAGAAGGATGTTCCCCAGCTACAAGGTTAAAGTAACTGGGATGAACCCCAAAACCAAATACATCCTACTGATTGACGTTGTTCCAGCTGATGACCATCGCTACAAGTTCTGTGATAACAAGTGGTAAGTTTCCAGATGCAAAGCCATTACTGACTGAAGGTTGCCCCATGGCCGACCAGCCTTTCACAGCAGCATATCTGATTGTAGCTTCTTGTATAACAAATGCTTAGGCCTTGAAACCTTGAGCTTCCATGTTGCTAATAATATCATGTGTTCTACCAGCTGAGACATGCCATGCGTTAATACCTACAGTAATGATGTGGCACTCATATGTTGGGCAGTTTTAAGTCAAATCTAGTTTTTTAACACCCTTTTTTGTTTTGTATTGATATTTTGTAAAAGAAGGACCCAACTGCTAATGTTTGCTTGCACTGGGGCCCCATACCAGGTTAATCCGGCCCTGAACACAGTCCTTAGTGCGTCACTTAGCTTGTCTGCAAATGCCAAACATGACACCAATGGTCTGCTCCCTTCTTCACTCCATGAGATAGAGGGATGGAGAGTCATAATGTGTACTTGCTGCTACAGTCACTTGGTCACCATCATTCTCTCCATTCACCAACAATGCAGAGCAGTTACTAAAATCCTCAGCAATCACACATAATCACCAAAGAAAAAAACTACTTTTCATAAGAGACACAGCTGCCACACAAAATTATAGTAAATCTAGACTTCCAATGTATTTTTTATTTCTAATTCTAATTGCAGTTATTGTAAAAGAGCAGATCATCTAAGCCTGGCATAGTTTGATAGATACGTCTTACTACACATCATCACTGGCTACAGTCTACACTAGACAAAGAGAAAAAGCAGCTGGACCAAACTCAGTATTTCTCAAATTGACCCTGAACCCGGAGGCAGTGACATTGCAGCCATCCATTCATCAGTATGCCATTAGAACTGGCACTCCCTCTTTCTATATGTTGACAAAAGGTTTTGCATGGAAAAGCTGAAATGAAATGCAAAAGACTTCATTTTACAGCCATTTGTTTCTGATCTTGTGGCGTGGCCTGCAGATGGGGGGTTCTGGTGTTCCTCAGCGACACCTTGGAGAAGCATAATTAGTAATGATGTATTAGCAGAGACCACCTCCTTCAAGTCAAAGGGATTAAACACTGTGAGGGTTGAGAGCAGTAGTGTTGTACGCCTCTTTATGGCTACGTTATGGTAAAGGAGACGTGATTCATGTGGTGACAGGGACACATATGTTTAGTGAGCTATGTTAGATTAACCAAGATGTATTCTTTAAATGTTGAATAGCATTAGCTCTTGTAAACAGCTGGAGGCAACTTTATACACGTTTTTTCTTCTTCTCTTATCACAGTTTGCTTCTGCACGTTTCTCCATCTGTTTTCAGGATGGTGGCTGGCAAAGCCGAGCCAGCAATGCCAGGCAGACTCTATGTGCACCCGGACTCCCCGGCCACAGGAGCTCACTGGATGAGGCAACTGGTGTCGTTTCAGAAGCTCAAGCTAACAAACAATCACCTGGACCCTTTTGGGCATGTGAGTACCTGCAACGTATATATTAGTGCTTCAAGACCTATTCAAAATAAAATAAGGGTTAATGTTATTACTAGTGATGGCGAGATGAAGCTTCCTGAAGCTTTCCATCCAAATGGTTCGCTCATGGGCCGAAGCTTCATGGGGCTTCATCTGCTCTACTGCGCCACAAGTGGACAATACATGTAAAACAGGCAGAGTGATCATAACAACACCATGGCTTTTGTTTGTGAAGCTTTAAATTGAAATAATGATGTTTGTGACGCCAATACATCGATTATTAATGTATTAATATTGTGTCTATCTTTATGATATAATAAAAGTGAAATTGGAAACAAATTGGGGCAAGGGTTGTGATGTGACTGTGGGTCAGTGGTTAGAATACCTGTCCTTCAGTCCGAGGCTCCGTGGTTCGAGCCTCGGCTCTGCTAGTCCGTGTTGATCTCTCCATTTTATTCATTTTTATAAAAATAAGAACTTTTCCACAGTGCTGGGCTTTTTGAGACTATTTCGCCTGCTTTATAAAATACCCTTTCACAGATGAAGCTGGGTACAGAGAGGAAGGGGGAATCCATTGAGTTTCGCTGCCCCTTATATTTCACATCGCACGACAAACCCACAAACCATTTTCTGAATCAGTCACGTGGTACGGCCGGCTTGCGAGGCTTCGAACGTCACCACATACGTCATCGACGCAAGCCTCGATACGCGCTTCACCAAAATCTACCTGGATTACTCGACACGCGCATCGAAGCCTCGACACGAAAGGACACATCACTAGTTATTACAAAATTGACTGGATTGTTCCAATAGTTAATGACAACATTTTCCCCACCAATTTAATTGCTAAGATCTGAGAACACGGCAACATTTCTTAACATAATTATACAACAGTGGTGTGGGTCAGAGATAGAGCGGGCCGTCTTCCAATCAGATGGTCAACTGTTTAAAGCTCCAGTCCATGGACAAGCCAAATTGCCCCCGTAGGCTGTGTATGTGTGGGGTATGAATGAGTTAGGATCCTGCCATCAGTGTATAAATGGGTGAATTGCATTTAGTGTTAAGTACAAGTCCATTTATTATGAATTGTATTCCAACAGCACCGACATTTATCTCTGAACCACTCAAATTTGTACTAATTAAATATGTAGAGATATGTCACTGTATAAGTCAAGTGTTTAACCTGCTGGTAATACTACATGGAAAAGTTATGGGTTCACCAAAGTCAGGAGGATTAATCCTCTGGTCAAGATGGATATTGGTACCAAATTGCAGAGCAATCCCTCCAATGGTGGTTGAGATCTTTCAGTCTGGACCAAAGTAGTGGACCGAGCTGAAGGCCAACATTCCTCGTGCTAGTGTGGCTAAAAACAATAAATATACCAGAGCAAATCAAGTCCTATTCAAGATGAAGGTCTTTTCAAGAGTGTTGATGATCTGCCTGTAAAATACAGTGAAACAACAGGCCTGATAATCAAACATAACGCAGTTAACAGGGTGAAACAGGTGAAATCGAGCTAGCAGCAATTTCTGTCTGGAATACACCTCCAACACTCCAATATATTGCTGAAATTTCATAACTGGAGGAAACTCTGTTCAGCCAAAAATCCCACCTAATATGAGAAGAAACATTCAGCTGGTAAGAACATTTGATATGATACATGTGCAAACTGCAATAAGGTATCGGTATTTTTCACCGGCAGATTTCTGAAAGGAAGCATGAAAGAAAGTGAGGAGGCAGCGTAGTGAGGTGAAAAGTATGACTGTGGCAGCGCTCCCCAGGGGGATTCTGGGATAGCTTGTCTGAAGCCATCCCATCAATGGGCGGGCTCATTAGGTTCATAACCTCTCAGATCCGTGGCGGGGCCTGCTGTCAGATCGAGTTGAGTGCCTGGCCAGTGATAAGGGCGAGTAATGAGGACAGAGCGAGTTTGAAGCCAGGCAGAGCCCGGATGACGCCAGGATCGGGAGGTGTGTCGCAGGGCAGGGCTTCTCTCTGTGGAGGGAAGGAACTCCCATTCACTACTAATTATGCACATTGCTGAGTGTGGGAAAAAAGACAAATTCAACTGTAATTCATAAAATAATACTTATTGTGCTTCAAGAAGTCATCACAAGCACATATCCGTATCAGGGATATTAAGGAATATGAAAGCAAATACCTTCTTTAGCTCTCCACTGATCTGAGGAAGGCTTCCCTGATCACTACCCTCAGACAGTCACTCAGGAGTCTCCAGTATCACCTCAAACAACAGCCAGACAGCAGAGCAGGCAAAGGTCAACAGAGAGCCTCTGGTGAACCAGCCAATAGCTTATCTGTGTCTCTCCGGCCGGCCTCAGCAACAGGAGCATGTGAGCGCGGGGCTATTCAGTGTTCAACCTGAGCCTAGCTCCCTGTGCCCTGGTCAACCTTTGCCTCCCTTTGAGAGAACCCTGGAGGACAGGGCTCCTTGGGAGAGTGTCTAGCGGAGGAGGAGGGGAGCCGAAGTGCAGGGCTTGATGCTCATCAGCCCTGACAGAGCTGGACTAGTGATGACCCTGCCTTACTGTTGCTAACACTTCACCGGGCACAGCAGTCGGCTGCGGTGAGCGGACTGATGCGAGTGAGCTGACCTGCAGCCACCCAATCAACCTAAACACCGTGCACGCTCAGCACATGCTACCTGCTATACTAACACACAACACATTTAGATTCCAGATCAGGTGCGATGGAGATGAAAAAATGCATCGAACCAATCCAATCAAACAACTTTCCACACAAAAGACTCGGTTTCAATGGGGAATTCAGCAGGGAATGGATGGTGGCAACAGGCGTGGTATACAATACAATGCTAACAATAACATCAAAGAAAGCCATAAACACGCTCATTTCAAATAGTTTGACGTTATGGCATGGTTAAGGTGTGTCAGACGGGTAGTGAACTGGCCAGTTAGGAATTGTCTTGGATGTCCCTATTCCAAAAATAGTTCATGTGAACCGGAAGTTGTTCAGCTTCCAATACAATTCCCACAATGCATTGTAAAAAGCAGTGTGTATAGACAAGGTGCAGTGTTCACCATCACCGATGTCAAAAGTGACACGCGGCAATGGAGGCCCGCTGTTGAGTCACTTCATCTGTGTCTTGGCTAGAAAGTTGCTCTCCGCCATCTTTGTGTACACTATACTTAACTATTAAATAGATTCTCGTGGCAGACATTTTCAAATGTCATATCACGAAAAGAAAAGGGACAATTATTATAGAAAATTACATTCTCATACAACCAAATTTATATTTTCGAGGGAAATGGATTTTCTCCCCAAGTCTCAAATCAAAGTCTGCGTAACTCTGCATGGGGAGGATATTGTGGTGGATGGGTGAGTCAAACAAACACAGGACTTTCACCCAGAGGACCACAGTTTGTGTGCAGTGTAAAAGTCAATGTTGACTTATTTTTAATTTATGTCAGTAGAGTGTGGGGAGAGTGGTCGTCCTGAAACCACAAGGTAGCCGGTTCGATCTCTGGTCCACCCATAGTTTGCATGTTGAAGCGTCCTTGAGCAAGACACTGAACCCCTAGTTGCTCCCCGCTGCTCCTAAATTGCTAAGGATGGGTTAAATCAGTGGTTCTCAAACTTTTTCTGTCAGGCCCCACTTTGGAGGAAGAAAAATGTTCCGGCCCCACCGCCCCAACAAAATTGTAACAAAATGGTCCAACTTTTTGTGACTCCTCCCTCCTTGCTTTTTCAAATAATAGAATAATGAAAATTGCAATCCCTTTCAACTAAACCAGATTGCTCCATCAGACAATAACTAATAACATGTGCAATCACTTTGTTAGAAAATTGCAAATAAAGTTCTATGTGTGCAAAAAATAACTAATATTTGGCAAAACAAATACTTATTATGGCTGCAAATAACTTGTTTTGCACTGAATATATTTTCAAGATAATAACAATAACGTTCAACCTGTGCAAAACAAAATTATTCTACAAATATTTTTAAAACAGGTTTGTAGATTTGATATGGCCACTCTCTATTCATTGAGCTTAGATGTATATTCTGTTTTGAGAGACGCAACAGCAGAAAAGACCTCACAGAGATCTCACGGAGGCTTTTAGCAGTCGCGTCGTGCAATCGTAACCTGTTAACGGCGTAACGTAAACATTTACATGAAAGTACAGGCATTTCTCCATGTATTTATTAATGACGTTTTATGTCCGTGTACTTTGTACTTTTGTACTATGTAAAGTTATCATGTTCATGGAGAGTGGTCGTCCTAAAAACACAAGGTAGCGGTTCATCCCTGTTCTCCATAGTTTCATGTTGCAGTGTCCTTGAGCAAGACACTGAAGCCCCAGAGCTTCACAGCAGCTCACTGCTCCTGAAGTACTAAGGATGGGTAAAATGCAGAGAATAATTTCCCCACTGTGGAATTAATAAAGGATTATATATATATATATTTTTTTTTAAATATATTTAAAAAAAACAGCATCACCCCCTGCGCCCCACTAGAGGGTCGCGCCCCACAGTTTGAGAACCACTGGGTTAAATGCAGAGAGAAAATTTCATGTATGTATGTATGTAATATGACGACGAGTTTACTTCAATAACGTAACAAATATACTTATTATAAGCCAACCATGATGTGTTACTAAACCTAACCAAGACGTTTTGTTTCAATTGACATTGTTAATCACATGTTTTAAACTGCGACCGTAATCTGAGAGAAAATGTGTTTCCCTCAAAACGTCATTGAGAACGCAGTTAAGTTTGAGACAGAGTTGTGCTTGTTTACTCGGGCGGCTTATCGGGTCACTCAAATAGAATTGGGCCATCATCATTGTTATTAATTTCACCTGTGCTTGATCTGCTAAAACAAGTTAAAACTGAACACTAAACACTAGGACAACTAATATAAGTAATTATGTGTCACGGTGAGGCCAAAATCAAAAAGTACTTTGACTAATAAAGGATTATCTTATCTTTACTTAGTCACAAAAACAAATACAAAAAAGGGCAGGCAGGGAGTCCGGAGTCAAAGACAGGCAGGGTCAGAACAGACAGATGAGGGATAGCAACTAGGAATAACGCTGGAGCGCTCGGCTGTAACACACAAGACAATCTGGCGGGGACAAGGGAAAGCAAGGAGTATATATAAGTATATATAAGAGAAGGCTTGAACAATCAGGAGACACGGGGGACACACACATACACATAGAACCCACAGGTGTTACACTATGGGATATTGTGCAGTTCATTTTTAATGACCTTTACACTGTGCATAGCCTCTAACTTCAAGGGAAATGTGTTGATGAATTGTCATCATTATCATGAGCTTCAAAGTTATGATCCTCTCTTGTTGTCATTACACCGTTAGTGCATCAGTGATTGTAACACTTCAACTGTGGAATGTAGAGTTGATTTACGCTTTAAGCCGTTAACATTGTCATTTTCTTTGCAAGCTAGAGGTGAAAAACAACTGTGTACTACCCCATAGTGGCTGTTCATATGCCATTGCTATAAGAAGTTCAGAATGAATTGTGTTCCCCTCTATTCCCCTCCCCAGATCATCCTGAACTCTATGCACAAGTACCAGCCCAGACTACACATAGTCAAAGCCGACGAAAACAACGCCTTCGGATCCAAGAACACTGCCTACTGTACTCATGCCTTTCATGAGACAGCCTTCATCTCTGTCACCTCTTATCAAAACCACAAGGTAAAGAAACTATGAAATACAATTAATGCAATATTCCTGGTTTTATAAATACAAAAGTAACATTTGTATGGATGAAAAGGGATTACACTCAATCATTTGTCTAAGGTGAATCATGTTTACACAAGTATGAGAGTTTGAATGGTAGTACATGTTTCTCAGTGTAGATTTCTTAAATCTAACTTTTAAAGTGTTTATAGGGGTGCATGGTTGGTGCCAGCTGTCCTGTTCCCACAGCAAAGAAACTTCCTGTCGTTGCTTCAGCTATGATGTGGTTGATACCAAATAGAATGAAATCTTAAATTCAATATAATTTCCCTAGATCACTCAGCTAAAGATAGAAAACAACCCATTTGCCAAAGGATTCCGGGGTAGTGAAGAAGGAGATCTACGCGTTTCAAGACTACAGGGGTATGTTTACACAAAAAGGAACCAGGAAAAATAAGACCGGTCCTGGAGGACCATTTAGCACACTGGAAGTATCTCATAAACATCAGCTCTTCAGGAGATTCTTTTTGTGTTTGGATTTAAAAAAAAAGTCACCTTGCCTCCTTGAAGGACTGTTGAGTGGAATTGAAGGCATGGCAGACTGATTCCTTTTCTCTTCTGTTGCTGCTTGTTGTACAGGAAAGATTATCCAATGATTTCAAAGAACATGGTTCGCCAGAGGCTCATCTCCTCACATAGCCACCTAGCAGGGAAGCTCGGAGCAGGAGTTCTCACAGGGCACCCTCAAGTCTTGTCCTCCTATCAGTACGAGACTGGGGTTCCTTTGTTGAACTCTGACCCCCAAGATCCGATCTCAAACCACTTCCCTCAGAGCAGAGATCCCGGCCTTCTGTACCACTGCTTCAAACACAGAGGTATGTTCTTCGCTGTTGTTCTTTTAGCTACTGTACAGAATCAGACGTGCCTATTAAGTACTCCCTGGTTTCAAAATAAAATATTATTGTTGTTCACTGTATCCATTTGCAGATAATGCCCGACACCTAGAGCTTGGATGTAAGCGGCCATATCTGGAGTCATCATCTGTGGTCTCAGAGGAGCATTACTTTCGTTCAGCTACCTCTTATGAGTCGCCCTTGATGTCTCATCCGTACTGCACTGAGGCGATCACCTCTAGAGAGGCTTGTATGTACGGTAGTATTGAGACAGAGTCTGGATCAGGGGCAGTGGACACAGATGACCTGACCAATTCCTCTTCAATAAATTGCAACATGTGGGCTACAATGCAGCCCTACCCTCGCTATAGCGTGGAGGCTGTCCCATACCAGCCCTTCACTGCTCACTTCACCAACGCTGCCACGGTCACGCCGGTTGTACCGCACCCCACATCCTCCATGGCACCTCGACCACAGGCTGACTTGGGTGTCTACAACTCGGCTACGGTTCAGAGAGGTCTGCCTGTTATGCCTCCTTCATCTTCCTCTTCATCCTGCGCTCCAGCTGTTTCCGGATCCAGAGAAAGGTCAGGCCATCCACCTCTGTACCACAAGAAACCAGGGTCCCCACTCCGGCCTCACAGAGATTTCTCAGCCTATCCCACACAAGGCACTATATCAATCCGGGATCCATCCTATCAGTACCAAGTGGGGCTGAGTAGCGCTGGGACTCACTGGACTGACGGCTAACATGGACCACTAGAGGAACCAGTTTTGTCCAATGTACAAGTTTGAAATTAATGTGGGCTGCTGGTGCCAATCAATGATAATGAACCACAGCCATGCTCATCGCCAAAGCCATTTATATCCATGAATTCTCCATGAGGCACTATTGCATACAACACTGTGCGGTGAACAGTGGCCAGATAGTACAGATAGGGTGGGTTTTCAACACTACAATGCAAAGTGCAGGTTTGAGCAGCACTTCCAAGTCTATCAGAGGGAGACACACAGTCTGACAGTAACGTGCTAACAACAACTATCCAAGAAAGGCTAGCTACCTAACCTGAAGTAGAAATTAGGATCATTTTTCAGACAATACCACAGATAAGAGAAAATCAACGATTGGTGTGATGCCCTCGAGGAGAATGAGGCCTAGATGTGTACATCTAACTGAGCACTGATGGTTCTATCATGTCTTGTCGAGTACCACCTAGATACAGAATGTATCATGAACAAGGCTGACGTTATTCCATGTTTTTCTTATTGTCAACAAATCCAATGAGAAGTCCAGGAGGTGCTATATTTCCGTAACAACACGGCGTATGAGTGCAGCGCAGCCCTCACTAACCACATGCCCATTCCATTCAGCGCTTTGTGGGGGATGATGAGATCAGAGCCACAGCAACAAATAAGCAAATATCAACGCTCTATGTATTCTTCACCTGTGCATCAGTGTTGCTTAATGATATGGAAGATCAAAACATTGGTGGTTTGGGTATCTTCATGGCTTTTGTTGACAATAAGAAAAAGATACAAGGCCACGAGCCTTGTGAAGTAGGTGCAGCTCAGGTTGATGTCCAAAAGTCAAAAAGTTACCACACCTTAGAGTCCTAATTATTCATATGTGCCCAAATGAGATTTGCTACTCCTTAATGTGTAGGGTAAAAGTGCATTGAAGTCCAAGTGAGATTGATCATATCAGAATATAAAATGTATCTAAGAATCTAATACTCAAAGTTAAATGAGTCTTTTCCCATGATTTACATGCAGAGTAACAAAAGCAAGTTAAAGATGCACCAAAAGAACGTCCATCGTGAGAGTTGTTAGTGTAAAGGTCTTATTCAATTACCTTGTACGGATCTATGCGAGTGCGTGATACTTGCTTACGACTAAGCCAAACCACTTATGGTTGTTTGTCAAAGGTCCAAACTCATGACTCCAAACTATATTTTAGGGAAACAAGACAGCAACCAGATGTGGGCTTAAAGAACCGTTGTTAAGCCATGGTGAGTACTGGAAAAGAGAGCTGCACACAAATCCCACTCCCAAAGGACTTACTTGGAAAGAAAAGTACCAAACAGCCTGAGTAGGCAGGACAGCTGAAAGAAAAGGCTCTCTGTAGCATTACAGTAAGGACAGCTTGAACTTGCATTACGAGAGAGAACCTGTAGGATATGATGGTGATCCCTCATGCATTTGTGCATTGTCTCTTTATTTCATGTTTCATTCTAATATTTTTTGAATATATTGACATTTTTGCACACCTGATGAATAAACATTTTCATACCTCTAATTGTTTGCTATATTCAATTCAAGACCTCCATTGTACTACATTACATAAAACTCACTTTAAAATGAAATCCATTTTAAGCTGTTTCAATAATGTCGCATCAAGTGTAAACAGTTCATCGTAGATATTTTTGGTTTGTTTTATTGACATGCGAGAAAATGTCACGGGAAACTGCAAGCCAAGATTAGCAGGTTTTTTCTTGCACACTTTCTAGACAACACATTTGAATAATTTGTTTGCCTGCAACAAGCTGAGCATTTAAATGCAACCCTCTCTCCTAACTAAACCTTTAAAGCTAAAGAAGCCATTTAATTTGATGAGTCTTCAAAAACGTTGCTGTTTTTCAGAGGCCACGGCCCAGAAGTATGTTGCTCAATGAATTCTTCCTGCATCCAGTCAGCAGAAATCCCCGGCTCCCCTAGTCCATGCCGCCGTGTCTTTGGGCAAGACATTTTACCTCAAATGGCTCCTGTAGTCTGTTCCTAAAGTGTGTAAAATGGGAACGTTGAGCTATTCCTGATGGGCGGGTAACCCCTTGCATGGTAGCTCCTCCCATCAGTGTGTGAGTGGGCGTGAATGATGACATAGAGAGTTAAAGAGCTTTGAGTAGAAACGCACAATGCCACATGGTAAACATTGTGAAATGGTAGGTTAGGTTTAGGAGCCAAAACTACTTGGTTAGCGTTAGTGAGGAAAAAAAAATCATGGTTTGTGTTATAATAATAGCTTAAAACGTAACTAGCGTAAATAAACAACAACGGCCCTTAGTGAACTTTTCCGCCTGGCTGCACTCGTTACTATACAACGTAACTCAATAACGGTCGCTCACTGCGCTGCTTGCTCTGGTTGTACTATATGTTACTTGGCCCACACAATTGTATAAAGGCCACTACTTGGCCATTACATGGTGCTGTCCAATAGAAGAAGAAGCCCTTACAGTAGGCTATCCGCTTGAGTTACAATCAGTAAATGCTGAACAGGTCCGAAGCAAAAATCGAGGTAAAGCCCATTGGTTGAAAGGAATGTGGAGGCAGCGGGGCGAGTACACGAGCATACAGGGCATTGCTTTCTCTCACACATAGCTCTCATTAGATCATGAGTTATGCTGATGGCTCGGTCCTGGTTCATGTCAGCACCTCTTTCTCTATCTTTTCTCAGCCGTAGCTGCATTTCACATGAAGGGCGGCTCTTCACAGAAAGCGTCCACTCAAATCAACAAATCACCAGCCAGTTATCTTGAAATCCTGAGCCATAAGCTGCCTGATACTAGTGATTAGACGTTCATTTAGCTGTCAAAGTACAGTTTCGGTCACTAGTGTTCTTTAATGTGATTTGCTTAAAAGGGCCATACCAGTATTTTTGGAAATCGTATATGTTGAATACTGTGAGGTTTTTGATGTTTAGACTGTCTCATTGATTTTAATAAGGCATTAAGATCAATTGGCTGAGCCTTGACACTTATTTGAGTTAGGAACATGAAGTCTGCGTTACCTTTTGAGATGGTTGATTTCTTTGTAATAACTTTTTTTTAAATTTGAAGAGGATCGACAAAGTACAGAAACAAATAGAAACCAATGGAATGACGACTACATCCAAAAATCTAAAACACATCAGCCTGTTTTGCAAAATGGTTAGCTTAAATATAAAGTATGTGATTTGCAGTTCGTAGGATAAAACAACCACTGGTATGGGAACCTTCTGTTAGGCTCATATGCTACTTAATGTTTGAGGGAAATATAATTGCTGCCTGGATTATATTCACTCGCAATGTTTTTTCCATTGAAGGAAGCGCTACGCTCTTACAGGGAGATGGTCAGTGTGGAGGGTGAACAACGTGGAGGACTTTGAGGGCCGAGGCCTGAGTCGAGCTTGAAGGAAGGGTTCAGCAACTAAATCTAAATGCTGATTAAGGAAGGATTGTGGGTTGCTTGAACATAAATAAAGAATAAACATCACATGCGAAATAAAATAAAAGATTTGGGGGCATTACGTTTCTCTCCAAATGTATTTGCTGTTGATTTGTAGAACTTAAACATACATTCCAAGACACTGGGTTAGCAGGGTTGTGCTGTAACAACAAAACGGACAATGTTTGCAATATGTGAAAATGTAACGTGAATGAGTCATTAAGTCATTGCCAAAAAGGTAGAAGGTCCCAAAACATTTATTCTTGAGATGCCATTTATTTGAACATCAGTAAGCACTGACGACAGAAGAACACAGTGCACAGTTTTACACATAGGTCATATTCTATATGTGGCTGTTGCCACCAAAAAAAGAGAGAATTCATACACATATCAATGACCATTGGTGATCCCTTCTTTAAATGGTGGTGAGAGGGCAGAACTGGACTGCTGCCGGGGACAACCATACCTGGAAAGAAAAGGAACAAGGTTTGAACTAGTTTTGCATTTGGAAATGCTGTAAACAACAGTAAAAGTTGAAAGTAAGGTTCTCTTGAAAAGGAACATCAATTTACACCAAAGATCGCAAATTTCAGTTTAATAGTTCAAGTTTTTTTGGTCAAAGCCTTAATAGTACATTAAAGGGCCGGGCAGGCATATTAGAATTTATGTTATCTAACTTTCCACATAAAACCCAGTCGATCTCATTATAAAGAAGCACAGTGCATACGTTAACCAGGCTGAGTGTGTATCTCCAGCGAGAGAACCTGGGCCTGCGGTCCATCTGGAAGTCATTGAACGGAGATCTGGCCATTCCCTTCTCCCCTGCGTCGCACTGCCCTTCCCTACTGTCTACCCATAATCCCATCTAACAGCCGTCTGGGCTTGGCTGGCCCATTCCGACACACTGACGGGCTTAACTCGGCCGTCTTGTAAAAAAGAAAAAGCCTGCTTTTTCGGCAAGGCACTCCAAAAAGACACTTTAAATATCTGAAGGGGATTTAATATCAAGTCCATTAGGGATTTTCTCGAGCCCTGTAAATTGTCAATTAACGGATAATTCTGATTTGATCCACATGCAGAGAGATCAGCAATGGAAAGGAGGAGGCTGGGAGTTTCACTCCAGATTACCATCCGTGTGCCACAAGCACAGCGTGACATTGTGCACCTGATAGTGAACCTGCGAAGGTGTTTCAAGTATTCTTTCTTATTCTCCATCATGAACATGATTAATTGTGGACAGGAACACCAGATGAACACAACCCTCAACGATGGATTACCAACAGTGGGCGCAGCTCAGAAGAGTGGGAGGCTCGGGGCCCAGGCCAAAAGGGCACACTGTGGGTTCAAAGCTCTGGTGGAGGGACATTAAATTGTGTTTGTGTCCCTTGATCAAACTTACAGCTGGTTGGCAGCAGTATAAACCAAAGCTAAATCTGCTGTATAAAACAGGATCCCTACATTTCAAAATGGCTTTGGATGAAAGCATCTGTAAAAACTAAAAATCATTCCAAGAGAGGAAAGGCACAGATTATTTACTTTTAGTTGGACAAAAACATTTTATATTGGAAAACCTCACATTCTTTGGAAGTGAAGTACAACGTCAGCAGAGCAGAGACCGACAAACATGAGATACAACATGTATTCTTTGGACTTTCAAATGAAACAATACAAAGATCAAGATACATCAAACCGAAACTACTATCAAAAGCAACAGCAAAGTAAAGCATGCAGATACTCCACACGAGTTTGTGGAGAAAAACCGTGAAATATTACAGATGGCGAAACAAAGAGAGCTGTACTCCGCCTCCTCTAAGCAGGGTCATAAATTAGCAGGAGTTTGGGAGGAAAAACGCTCTGAAAGGTTTCATGAAATGCTTGTGAAATCAAAACGAAGGCGCATTTCATTTCATGATTGTGTGTTAACCCCTATTGCAATAGCATTTTATGATACATGAAATTATATTTATTTCTAGTGCCATCCGAGTGAGAAAATTAAGGATTTGCGTGAAGACGTCAACATGAATCTAAAAGAGATCGAGAGCTGATTGACCACAACAACCTTCATGCCAAAACTACTGCATGGAAAATGACTAAAGGAACACATTCCCTGAAACAAACGACTCCAAACTGTGTAGAAATGGATTGACCGCTGGCAGAGAGGCAGCATCTGCACCGTCCATTTGTTCCAGAAATGTGGCTTATTACGAGGCCCGTTTACATTTGTATATGAATGAACGCATGATATCTGTAGAAATAGCTAACGCATATTTATTTAAAGTCAAAGTAGCCCTAAAGGCCAGATTGTTGTGGCAGAACCAAACTGTTCCAGAACATTTCTGGTGAAGATCTAGTTATTATGACAGACGGGGATCGGGCCATACACCAGTATGTTCCTCTCTGATTCAGTATATGTGTATGGTAATGACTTAAAAATGATATTATCTCTTATGTGCT